>NC_141991.1:198458660-198761435 GCF_049901715.1 Pseudonaja textilis | reverse complement strand
GAAATCGGTGGTCTATTTGCTTGGAGCAGAAGTGAAGCATAGGTCTGCATTTCATATACGTGATTTAGTAAGTTACCATTTAAGATCACAATAGATGCAACAGTATTAAAAAGCTGGAATCTGCCACAAGTTATCTGTTATCTCAGAGAGTTGTTAATTTACATCTTACTATACAGATGTTCCTTCTCAGAGCCTTAAAACAACTAACATTCCTTTTTGAATGCAAGTTAGATGCCTTCTTTATGGTATAGCCTTAAGTTTAGTTGCTATGCTTTTTTATCTATAGTTATTATTTCTATGAAATCATTTCTGTATTGAAGCAGAATATGGTTATATATTTATTCCTCCCTTAATATCACACCGCCTGACACCTCCAAGAATGTGGTTTTCTCCAAGGAAACCCCAAAGTGGGAGCATCCACATGCAATTATTGAAGGAAGAAGGCATGATTTCAAAGACATGGTCTTACTCCTGCTTCATCTTGGAAATGTATGAATATGCATCACCTTCTACAGAAACTGAAGTGGTTAAACATTCAGATGTTGAATCTTGCCATTATTAATTATGATTATCATTGGTTCAGGCACAACAGGGTAAATACTGGGAGTTAAACACTGGAGAAAAGGGAAAGAGAACATAATTCTATGGCCAGTCTTGACCCAGGTCAACCTTTGGACAACTTTTTCAGAAGCAGAGCACCTCCTCTGGGCAGATGGTGATATAAGGATTTCACCAGATATCTGTTGTTTTCCTCTTATTGTTGCATTTTCTAAAACATGTAAGTTTAACCAGTTGTGTGAATCATCATTGCCTAGTGTTGTCTGTAAACCAGGCCAATATGATCTGTTCAACAAATCATTGTTTAGTCACTTTTGTCATACATGAAAAACATATTTTTGTTAAGTTTCCACAAAGTTGGAGGACAATTCCGGTACAGTTTAAAAGAATCAAAGGCTATAAAAAACAGAAGTGATGAGAAAGGGAATTTAAAGCAGCATTAATTTTTCAATCTCTACTTTAACTATGGGGATGAAAGTAAGTACTGTAGAGAATATAATGTTTATACAGAAGATCAATTCCTAACCCTTTTATTTAAACATTCTTGGGCAAAAGGATTTGGTTTTGTGAAGTTGGGTTGGAGAAAGCATTGGCTCAATTTCTTAAAAAAGTTGATGTCCTTCCAAATACTATAGGTGAAATATAGTTTGATGTTGTGTAAGTACACTGTGTAGATGCAAATGCTAGTTTAGTAGCTTTTGCTGCATATCAGCCATTGGTAAATGATTTGCATTCATCCAACTTCAACATTTTCAGATGTTGGAAGAGTTTCTACCTCCTTGGATGAATTATTTGCTTGCAGTTTAAGCATCTGTTTCAGGAAATTTCTTAACAATGGGAACTGAATTGTGAGATAATATATCATTAAAAGAGAAAACCTGAATTGATTATATTTTTGTGTCTTTATTTCGGGGTAATTTCTAGATAATCCATGCATTAATTTACTGTTGCAGATCAAAATGACTTTCTTGCTGATACATTATTTTTCAGCACCTTTCTTCATGCTTTTAAATGTTAGTTTTTGTACTCAGCAGTATGTTTAATATGTAAGAATAAAGTTTGAAAGGATTCTTTTCATTGCATGTTTGCTACAGAAAGGGGTATCACTTAAAGTCTAATAAAATGTTAAAAGTGTGCTTTCTGTTTTTGAGAAATTAGCTGGCTTCACTATCTGCTTTGAGTTTATAAGGTCCTTTGTCCCCATTCTTGTTTTTTCTAAGAGGTTTACTATGGTAAAGGTTAGCAGCCTACTTTCAGAGCAGCGTTTTGCAAACCTGGTTCAAACTGATTATAGCTTGCATATTGGTATGATGCAACAATCGCTGGAAAAAAAGAGAAAGTAGAGTGGGTGGGAAATCTTACATGTAAAAGAATCTGCAGTTTGTTTCCAACTTCTAGACTACAGTAGGAGCTGGTTATTTTGTGGAACTGATGTTTAATAGCCAAAACATATTTCTTGGTGTGGTCCTAAGTCCTATAGCAATGTCCTCCCATGAGTTCTTTCATGAGGACTCTGAAAAGCTTGGTACTCAACTCTAGCCAGTTCATCCTCATCTTTTTCTCCCTTCTGTTATTTAACTTTGCTTTTGATGACATCATTGATTTTGGTAGTTCTCTGTTCCTGCTGGTTCTTTGACCACTAGGTTTGAAAGTGCAATTGGATCCTTTGGTTACGTGCTCCACTGTTAGGAGACTCCAAAATATGACAACTTCCAGATGTCTGAACTGACTGATCCTTTTGTTTAGATTATGCTCCAAAGCTGATGCTTAGATTAGTGCTGGCTGATGAAGCTATGGGAGATTTGTCTGGTTTTCACAATGCCATGTTTATATTTCACATAGATTTCTCGTTCAAAGTTGACCTTGCTGTGACCTACTAAAACCATGTCCACTAGGATGCCAGGTTTAGCTTGCCCACAATAGCATTCTTTTTCATATCCTTGGGTAAACTGTGAATGCATCATCCAGAACATGTCAGTCCTTTCATCTGAGTCATATTTCTAAACTCTTGTCCATCCAGTTTGAGTTTGTGATGCTGTCAGCAATGGCCGTGTTTCTACAACAACATCTATTGAAAATTCTGATGAATGTTGGCTTATTTGGAAAAAGCAGTGGCTAGTGCAAACTGGCCAGCTGCAAGTCTCACTTTTTCTGCTGGCAGGGATATCTAACCAAGTCAAGTCAGTTCCTTCCATGGTAAACCAAAAGTTTGGCTTTTCCCCTGATAACAAACTAGAATAGTAAACCAAGAATAAAAGAGGGAAGAAGCAAGTAAGTGTTCCCACAGTAGATTAACAAGAAAAACTTCCATTTTTTTGTTCAGCTCCTGGCTGCAAGGATTGTGTGTGGTTAGGGGAATGATAACACACTAACTATTCAGGGTAAGCCCAAAGTCCTGAAAATGTTGGCTTAGTATGATGTGCAAACATGGCTAGTCTCCTTCTTTCTTCCTTAGGTTCTACATTATACCAAGAGGCTGAAAACTCTTGATGTAATATAAAGTTGCATTTATTATAAAATTATCAAAAAACATTAGAACATATTTTTAATACTTGGCTCTATTCAGCCACATATCAGGTAGTAGTAGCAACCTCCAAAGTTTGGGTGAATTTAGGTAATTAGGAGGTATAATGGAGAGCTACATATTAATATTGTTTGGGTGTTAACGTTCTGCTTTAGATTGGTTCCCTTGTTGTAAAATAATATTCTTGTATAACTGTTTCTATTTCGTACATGTGGCACAAATTGCTTTATCAGGAAAAATTATCTAAGTAAAGTATATTTCTTTAATGTGTAGGGTTTCTGTATCAAGAATAGAAAACTTCTTGTTTAAATGATGGGCTTGATTCAGACAAAACTGCTTGTGTCGAAGTCTTACTGAGTTTAGTAGGTGCCTAAAGCTCATGTTTTAAGTACTGTATGTCTCATTCAAATAAATCATTTGAAATAAATATTTGAATAAATATTTGAAATCATTCAAATAATCATTCAAATTGTTCTACAAATAATTTTATTTGTCGGAAAAAAAAGAGCTGTCATGTCATGCATAAGTTTTCTTTTAAAAAAATCAAATTAATCTTTTCGGTGTCTTTTGTTCTTTATGCATTCTGACAGGAAAAAGTGATCTAGCTTTTGTAAACAATAGAAGGTTAGGGTGGTGTAGGAGGAAATATAGCATGGGTTAACAAATTAATTAAAAATCTATTTAGTTGGGGGAAAATACTTGTTTTTAAAAGTCCTTTGTTTTTGTAATTTCAAAATAGTTAACAACAGTGCTTCAGTGTTCCCCTTCATTCACAGCCCCAATGAAAAAAAAAGGGGGGGACTACAGTGTTCCAGGCATATGAATTCTGAACACTATTATAGCCTTGGGGAAAAAAATGTCATGATGTCTGACACTTATGCTTCAGAAACAGGTGTCCACAAGTAAAGATTTATGTTTTTAAGTTGCATATTGAGTAGCTTGTGTCCAAATCTTGATTCCACATTTACAAAAAAAGAAATTTGAAAGAAATGGATTGTTGGTTCCTTTTTCTGTTTAATGGATCAGCTTATTTGAACCTTTTCCACCAATAATTAAAAGTGAAGTGCTGCACATCACAAACTAACTCTGTTTGGGTCAATTTGTTGAGTATGCCTCTGCCCCCCAAATCATTGCTTAAGGGCTTCTGGCCTCTAGCTCAGGAATCCTGCCCAAAAATGCCAGATGTATTACACAGTCAAGTCTTGCAATGTAAACAGTGCTCTGTGCCATGAGAACAGGGTGGTCCATCTCCTCTCTCTTTTTCTCTTGCTCTCTCTCTCTCTCTCTTTTTAGAGAGAGGGGGTGGAATCTCTCTGCTCTGAAAAGAGCACAGTAGTTGTAGTGTTGTTTGAGTTCTTGGCTGCACAGCTACATTTCTGTAGCTGCCAAAGCCCAGATAAGTTAATACTTTGGACTAGCAAGGAATGTCAATTGAAACTGAGATGCTGGAAAGCAAAACGTGGCATTGATTGGGTTCAGTTAATTAAAACAAGGATATTAATTTTAAAAAGATAATGACTCATAAATTAATTATCTACACTTATAGCCGTAGGACATGGTAAAATAAATGTGAATATCCCTTTAACTGTGTATCATTAATAAAAAGACAAGAACAGTACTGACCATTTTAGGAGAGAACATACATGAATGAGCTTTTGTGTATGCGGGACAGATTATCCCATTTCCAAATATTGAGAAGTATAGGTCAGTTAAACATAAAATATGTATTTTTCTGGATTGGACCCAAAGGTTTATATTGTTTGGTACTGTGCTGTTCTCCCCTCTGTGGTTAGTTTAAGTGTATTTAGGCAGCACTAAAGAAGGATATGAAGGCAATGGCCCATTCTTGTTCTTCACTGGCAATTAGCATCAACTGACAAGTTGCGTTCGATTATTAAGGTAATATATAATTAGAGAATCGGTATCTATTTATCACCCTACATTATGAATGTGTCCAGCCTTCTGTAAAGCCATTTCCGTTGGTAGGCATCTTGCAGAAATTAGAAGATTTTCCTAAGATTTTTAATATTATTTTATACTGTGAAGCTCTTTTTAAAAAAGAAATATAAGGTGTAATTTCAAGAATATTTCTTTTGTGCTTTAGTCAACTAGATTGGGTTTTTTTTTAGATTCTTCTACAATAATAAAATGTGGGAAATTTGGAATCGAAATCTTGAATGATCACTCTGTGTTACAAATCTTACAATTTAGAAGTCTGAAGAGTTCTGCCACTTATACTGATTGACTGTTTCAAACAATATTCAGCATGCACAAATCCAAGACCCCAAGATTATGACAAAAAACAATTATATGAATTCTCACATTGGACATTTCAAATAGAAATAATCTTTTAAGAACAACTCTGTTGCTGTCCTCTACAAAGGAGAAATAGATTTATCCTCCCAAACTCTTGATCAGTAAGCATATATAACAACTCTGCTCTTCTGAAAATGATAAAATTGAGGGTGGGGACGAAGAAGCTGCAGTGTAGAAGAAAGTATAATAGAGCAAATGTCATTAAAAAAAGAATAAATTCACAGAGACAAATCTTCGAAATGCTTTACAAAAGACCCATGATTTAAGTGCTTTCTGAAAGAGCATCAGAGATGGACCAATAGCTCAAGGGCTCTGGGCAAGGTTTTGGAATCCCACTGGGAACATGCCCTTGATACTGACCAAAAGAAGGGAAAGCAACATTTTTCTTTTTTTTTAACTCCAGAGGCCATGATTGACTGACAGATTGATTTTACCCAAAACTTGCCTCTGATACTATCAGGGGTTCAAATGAGTACTTAAGGGTGAGACCAAACCCTTAATGACTTTTGTTTTCTTTTGTTCTGGAGAAGGAATTATAGAGGTCTAAAGGTGTGAAATCAATATGTCAATCTACAGCACGGGTGTCAAACTTGCCACGTCACATTGCCATCATATGACATTTCATGACATTTTCCCCATTCGCGGAGCTGGGGTGGATGTGGCCTGTGTGTGGCGCATCCAGTCCGCAGGCCACTAGTTTGACACCCCTGATCTACAGGGAAGGTTGACTACATGGCCTTGTTCCTGGGAGTAAGGAAATAAAAAATTAAATTTGCAAGAATCAACATTTTGCAGTGCACATCGATAACTGCAAAATGGGAAAATGTCTTCCAGTCTACAAGTTGTCCACTTTACATCCGAAGCAGGAATTGACAACCATGAGGACTTTCAAATCTGTGGACTTCAACTCCCAGAATTCCTAGCTACCAATGCTGGCTTGAATTCTGGGATTTGAAATCCACAGGTTATAAAGTTGCTATTGTTGCCCATTCCTGGTCTAAACATTCAGTGAATTTGTACAAAAAGAAGAGGAGGTGTCTTTGATTCTCTCTGAGTTTGGTTGTTTTCTTGCAGACATTTAAGTAACGTCATCAGATGATGCTACCTAGTTTGAGTTATGAAACAGCCAAGCTCAGAGAGCACCATGTCCCCCCATTTCAACCCTCAGCTGCAAATATTCTTCTTTATTGGAAGAAGATACTAAACAACTAAGAAGCAATTGTCAATTGTTAAGAGATAATGCTAATTCAACTCTATTCCTCATTCCAGATAATGGTCTTATGACTGGTTATAAACTATTTGGAGTTTCAGCGCACTTTTCAAAAGTACAGATAGTCCTTAACTTAGAACAGTTCATTTAGTGACCATTCAAAGTTACAACAGCACTGAAAAAAGTGACATGACTGTTTTTCACATTTATGACCATTGCAGCATCCCCATAGTCATGGGATCAAAATTCAGATCCTTGGCAACTGACTCATGTTTATGACTATTGAAGTTTCCCAGTGTCATGTGATTACCCTTTGTGACCTTCTTATAAGGAAAGTCAACGGGAAGCCAAATTCATTTAACAACGATGTTATTAACTTAACAATTGAAGTGATTCACTTAACAACTGTGGCATGAAAAGACATAAAATGGGGCAAAATTCACTTAACAAATGTTTCACTTAGCAACAAAAATTTTGGGCTCAACTGTGGTCATAAGTCGAGGACTACCTGTATAGATTGTATGCATTTGGACATTTGTAGAATATCTTATGAAATGGCTGCTGATAGCAACTGAGTGCCCAGTATATGTGTCTTGGTGAAAATATCCAACTAATCACTCTCAGTAGTGGGTTATCTAATGAGAGATCACTAGTTATATGAAAGATTCCTTTTGATGAGTAAAAATGTTGGCGATACAAGACACAATTATATGTAATTAATTGCACTCACCCCTGTACCAGCCATCTCAGTTTTAAAAGAAAAAAATGATCAAAATTTAAATTAAGTAAATTTTACCTGCCATTTCTCCTGACCTAGTAATTACAATATTACCCATGTTTCAGTTTAAAATTATGTTACGACTCAGCAATAAAACTGTATTTCAGAAGATGGAGGAGCAAAATCACCACTGTTAGTTTATAGTAGGCCCATATAATAAAATTAATAAATTTCACATTCCATTTTTATTTTTACATTTAATTCTGCATTTGCTATATATTTGATGTATGTATGTATGTAGTGTGTGTGTGTGTGTGTGTGTGTGTGTATGTGTGTGTGTATTTGCACCAACTCTAACCGTTTATCAAAAGGGTTTTTTATGGTTTTAGGTTGCCTTGCTTCAAGGAAATAAATCCATGAGAAATTCTAACATGGTGCCAGTTTTCAAGTTTGTGTAATCTTTGAAAATAACTCAGAATGCTCTCAGTTTTGATATCTGTAGCTAAAGTCTTGTAAAACAGAATTAAACTTAGGAGAATTTTGATCTGGCTTAACTATTCTCTGTTTTTTTTTTCCTAGAGATTTGAGAAACTAGAATGACCTTTCTTTCTTGCTTTCTTTCTCTCTCTGTCTCTCTCTCTCTCTCTCTCTCTTTTTAAATAGGCTACAGTTTCACATGGCTTGCAAAAGAAATCTCTCCCGTTTTGTTTCCCACACCAATTGATTTATCATTTTGCTTGCAAGCAGACTTAGAATGTTAGGGCAGGAACACACTCACTTTTTTCCCCTAACTTTTTTGTTGCAGACCGAAACCAGTTGACTTGAATAAATTTTTCTGTGCCCTGAATGAAGCCAGTAACGTGGAAAAATCTTGCCGTTCAGAGCTGTCTGAATGTACATTTCAGCCACACAGTAAGCTGCATTTGTAGGCAGTGGACTGCTAAATACAACCATTTTTTCGCAGCAGAGAGTTAGACAGGTGATTAGCATAATTAGCACAGAGTAGGCTATACATATGGTAATGCTAAGTGTGTAAATGCCAGCTGCGGTGTAAAATTTATGTCAGGGGTCGACAGGGCTGTGCGAAAGTATTGTGTTACAGCTGCAGGTCAAAGCTCCATTGCACAGCTCCTTTTCTCTTGTGGGTGAATGTGCTAAACAGAGGAGAAAGATAGGCAGGAATATAACAGATAAGGCTTTGATTGAACAGCCTAGTTCAGTGCAAGTAGAGAGTGCTCTTTAAAATATATGTGCACACTCTTGTGTCATTTTATTTTTCTGTTTCTAGCAGCATTTCTCTCTTTCGTGCCTAGAGCTTCTACTGGCTTGAGTGGATCGTCCTTGAGGGGAGGGGGAAGACAAATTAAAATTTCATAATTGTAAATCTAGAGCTTCATGTTCATCTTCCTCCTCTGGCCCCCACTTTCTTACTTCACTTAAAAAAGAAGAATCCTATGATTCTGCACTTAAATGGCTTAGTCTGGTCAGGAAGGTAACAATATTGTATGCAATAATATCTCATCAGCCTTCAAAGTCCATGACTAGTTTTAGAAGAGGTACCAAAAATGTTTCTCTATAGTTTATTCCCTAGCAACAAAATCATCATTTTTTTTTCTAAATTAAAAATGACTCTTGCATTTTTAGGGCTGAGGTTAATGGGGAAATCTGGCGGTCAACTATTCCATTCACCTTTTCTTTTCCTTTCTTCTTTTTACATATGCAACTTTCTTCTCTTGTGGTATGTGTGTGCGTGCGTGTGTGTGCATGTAAGTATCTGCTTGCATGCGTGGTTGGGTATAAGGAGTGGTGGTGTTGACAGAATATAGTTCACACCACACTGACCTTGTGATGAAACTTCCTCACAGCCACAGGGGGTCCTTATGACTCGGCCCCTAATCCAGCTAATCCTGATGGCAACAAAATCATGGAAGTGGCTCCCAGTGATGTGTGTTTCCCTGCACAGATGCAAAGAGAAGGGAACTGTGCTGAAAAGAGATCGGTCTGGTGTGGTGATCTTCACAGGCCGGGGGAGCCTGGGTGTGAAGCTGGAGGCAGCTATTGTGTTCTGCCCCATGTGGCCTCAAGTGGAAAGCCAATGAAAAGGGAACTTGGCTGTATAATAGAGGGAAGAGGGCTTAGAGCTAAGAGGTGATGTCAGCTCCAAGTTGCTGAGAAGGGAGCTGAGGTTAATGTTATGCAACAAGCTTAAGAGTCTTGGCAAAATGCTGTGTGAGCACTCGGCTTGCATGCAGTCCTAGAGATTGCAAGTAAGAAATCTGGCTTCGTGCAAGTCCCCTGAACAGAGCCCTGTACTAGGTTGCAAGCTTTATTTTCATGGAGAAAAAGGAACTTTCTCTACCCCACCCCACCAGCCCGATTAAAGTTGTGTGGTCAGAACAAATCTGTCCCTGAAGGCAAATGAAGCCAAAGTGTGTTTGAAATTTGCTGATGATACTTTGGAGAAGAGCTTCCAAAATATCACCCATTTCTAGTTTTTGATTGGCTAGTGAACATATGAAAAACGAGTCCTTTGATGAAAGCAGCTCCACCTGGGAGCTCATGCCAAAAGCAGAAATAGCAAGATGGAGGAAGCTATGACAAACTACAGGTTTGGGGGTGGAGGATGGGGAGGGACTGCTGACCTGACCCGATTGTATCCCACAGTGAGAGCAGTTCTGCTTCAAAGCTATTCAAAAAGAAGCTGCTCAGGAAACAACAGATGGTACAGCAAGCAGCTGGTATAGCAAATACTTGAAAGAAACTGTACCTTGTAGAATGTGAAGATTCTTACTTGTTTAACTTTCCTAAGTTTATAAATGCTTGAAAATAATTAACCCTCCAATGAATAAAATCATTTTCCAATATGGACATACACATTTTCAGAATGTCATCATCTCTGCTGTGTATGTCCCAGTAAGGACAGCTTAAAGTACTGATTTTAACCACTAAAGAAAACAACTACATATTCATAAAAAGGCCATGTTGAGGTTCACTGAAGAGAATTTAACTGCTAAGGGAAAAAGTTGCATTTTTATCCTGTTAAGGGGGTGTTTTTTATATGTTTTTTATATGAATGAACCATACAAAGATAATGGAATTTTGAATGTGTGTTAAAGGATAGTTTAATAATGTCAACAATAGATCTTGGGAAAAATTGAAAGAAAGTAGAATGTAGATAGACTGCAGAAAGAAGAGAAAGTGTAAAATATATGAAATATGTAGGTAGGTCTAGGTGTGTTCGGATCTTTTCCCGTGTAAGATTAAGAGTATCTTGGCGACGTTTCGGTGAGGTCCCACTCACCATCCTCAGGCTATATAGAGAGAGATGGCAGCTCCAATCACACACTGCTTGCACTAGCACGAAGCCGAAAGCACCAGCCTGAAGATGGCGAGTGGGACCTCGCCAAAACATCGCCAAGATACTCTTAATCTTACACGGGAAAAGACCCGAACACACTGACACCTACATACCTGTACCCGTGAAAATCTACGAAAACAAACATACATACGTATGTATGTATGTATGTATGTATGGTATTCAGCTTTGTTCGGGTATTTTCCCACGTCATTATAGTTGTGCTTTTAAAGCCAGGCGAACACCTGGGCACAAACAGATCCCCCCTGATACCTCCAGCTCAAACAGGCACCCAGATGAAACCTAGCTTCCTAATAAATGATAGCCGTCCATTTACTCAGAGCCAAGCCACGCTAAAAGCTTCCAATACAGAAAACACAATGTTGCCAGCCAATCAAGACAAAAAAAAGCCACAAAACAGTCAGAAGATATTAGAAACACCAATCAAGCAGAACACACCAAACTCCTAGACCAATAAACACAGACCAAGACTCCCAACCAATCAGGATGAAGAAAAAAACATTCTGGCACAGCAGTAGATTAGCCCCAAATTTAAAACAGAAACGGCTGTGAAAGTCTGACTCACAGATGAACACTATACAGAAGCCTGATGATGGCAGATGAGATTCTGCCGAAATGTTGCTACAACTTTAAGAGCACAACTATAATGATGTGGGAAAATACCCGAACAAAGCTGAATACCATACATACATACATACATACATACATACATACATACATACATACATTCTTTTGCAATAGTGAAAAAAATTCTGGGTGAAGGTGCAATTTTTATGTGTTAATGGTTCTACTCACAGCCTTAATAAATATAATTAGCATTTTTTTTTAAAAAAAGAAGTGCCATTGATTCAAGAATTTATAACAGCATATAAATTTATAACACCATCCAGGTGTGTTGAGACTGCAACTTTCAGAATATCAAGACAGCCAAATTCTGCTGCTTTACAACCAAAAAAAATTACCTTCCAACTTATGCAATGGAAAAATGAAGGCCTGCCATGAGTGGTGCTTGATTCTTGGTGACTTCATGGAGGTGCCAATGAAGGTTTTTTTGGAATAAATATAGAAATGAGTTTTCATTGATCTCTTCTGGTCTAAAGCTCTGGTATTTAGTGATGATGTCTGAGTATGTGCTTTGCTAATAGCAATCGCACTTAGACTTATATAGTGCTTCGCAGTGCTTTACAGCCCTCTCTAAGCGGTTTACAGAGTCAGCATATTGGCCCCAACAATTTGGGTCCTCATTTTACTCACCTTGGAAGGATAGGAGGCTGAGTCAACCTTGAGCCTGGTGAGATTTGAACTGCCAAACTGCAGGCAGCTGACAGTCAGCAGAAGTAGCCTGCAGTACTGCACTCTAACCACTGCACCACCATGGACTGAAGTCCCTGATTTTCCCATTCCAGGCAGCTTACAGTAACATGCAAGACAACTAATTAAATTAGAGTATTAAAATTCATCAACTAAAAAGTCACGGATAAAACTCCATTAGCAACAGTATCCAGTTTAAAACTTAGTTCAACAACAAAACAATTTAAATATCAAAAGCCGCTCTGAACAAAAATGCATTTTTGCTTTTAGGTGGAAGGACAACAGATGTCTTTGTCAGGGAGTTTGGTAGCCAAACAGTGGCCAAGCATGTCTCTGGCGATATTAAGGGGGTGGGGAAATAAGCTATCTTCTGCGGATCTGAAAAATTGGTATGTAGCTTTTCCTTGGGATGAGATGATCACTTGGGAGGATACATTGGATAGTAAAATGCTTTCTGTCTGTGCCTTTCATACATTCATTTAATTTTCTGGCTGACTGGAATTTGGTCCCAGATCCATCAACTGAAGGCTAAGATTAAAGCATAGATCTGTTTTTATTCTGGCCATCTGAGCTTCATGTGCACAAAACGCTCTGATTCAGGATCTTCATTTTGTAACAACTATACCATATTGTGGGATACACTGAACTCCAGTGTAATATTGTACTTGACCTTTTGGATTAATATTTGGAACTCCAGTGTAATATTGTACTTGACCTTTTGGATTAATATTTGGATCATGGCATTAACCTTTGGAAAATCCAATTTATCTGCATTTAGGTTTGACAGGTTGAAATAGGAGGAATAATAAACCTTTGAAACTTGTCTTGGAATGTCAGATATTAGCTTTTCGATCCTGTTAGAAATTTGATCTAGTTACGTTTTATGTTTGTTTTAGGTACCTCATAAACATCCATTTAATTATCTATTCTCCTGTGAAAATAAAGTGAACAAATCATTTAGTGGTACTGCATATTGTTGTTACTCCTCATGTCATTCAGGATTAAGATCTAATCTTATATAAGGAATGCTTTTTCCCATTCCCGATGCTTTTTGTACATGGTTACTTGATGTACTTTATGGCTTACGATGTACCCTGTATGATATAGGTGTGAGTGTAGAATTATTTGCAGATTAAATTCCTGTCACGCATATAACATTGCACACTAATAATAAGTATAGTACCTGTCCCTTTTGACACATTTTGACCAATATGCCAGCAATATTCCTTCTTATACTCTTATAACAACACTGTTGTTGGGTTCTTACTGGATGTTCCTAGTGCCAATCATGAGGGTTTTGTTTGTTCATTTGTTTTTAAGAAATCCTATTGTCAAAGCAGAAATTATATCTGTAGATTATGTTTTGTTGGATTGTGTTGCTTGGAATGATGTGTGTGATCATTGGAAGTAGTGCGTGGTTCAGTCCTTCTCCAAGCTCCTGTTCTCTTGATGTTAGGGTGGACATAAACACTAATGAAGAGGCCAAAACACACAAGAGTAAGGAGTTTGGCAGCTTTCATTTTTTAATTGATTGGTAGGGAGGGAGACTAGCACAAACCAACTATTAACCAAGTAGAATAATAAAAGCTAACTGGTTGCCTAAATATATAGGCATATTTATTATTGGGGGGAAGTTTTGATTTTACTGTTAATTCACTTTGAATGCTATAAACTTGGAAATAAATAAATATGCCTGTTTCTATAACTTTTTGGTCTTCTAATAGATCTAGAAGTCTTTAAAAAGAAATTATATCCCCAGCATGTCAATGTACCTTCTACTTGGTAGGATGCAAGCCACAGTATACTGGCTCATAAGTTTGTAGAATAGATAAGGCATGCTAAGGATAAATTAAGCTTGGGTTGCTGGCGCATTGGCCAACATTTGTCAAAACAGACAGGTACTAAACTTACTGATAGCAGGCAATGTTGCATGTGACACAGGAATGATTAAGATTAGTAACCTAGTCTGTATCTTTTGTAACTTACTGGAAAGTGTTTTGGGAAAGCCTTAACAAATCAACACCATAATTAGCAATAGAGGCCAGTATCAGTAGGCTCATCTAGTGATGATTAGATGACATGAATGGTTGTGTAAGAACTAATGCGAGAATACAGAAAAGACGAATGGGTCATTTAAAAATTAAGAAACAATGCTATTGGTGAAGTTCTGCATAAAATGTCAGTGACCATTGGTTTGAAGAAAATCATTAAACTACATATATGTAGTTTAAGCATATCTGGTTCAAATAGTATAAAAGGATGAAATACAGTAATGAATGAAGCATACAAAGATAATGACATTTTTAATGTGTGTTAAAGGATAGTTTAATAATGTCAACAATAGATCTTGGGAAAAATTGAAAGAAAGTAGAAAATAGATCGACTGCAGAAAGAAGAGAAAGTGTAAAACATATGAAAAAGTATGAAGAAGAAAAGAGGTTGCAGAAGTTAAAATTTATGGAATACAGTTAAAATTTATGTTACAGCGTGAAGGAAGTGTTGGGAATAACACTGTTTAAAAAGAGGTACTTGGTGGTATGATGAACTGAAAAGGCTGTGGTTGAAAAAATGAGAATTAGTGTTTAAAATGATGAGAGAAAGAGTAATGCAATCTTGATAGAGAGAAAAGATAATTCCAAAAATGTAATCAAAGAGAGCAAGGAAACAGTTAAGAGTAAAGGAAGCAGAGAACACACAGAGCAATTTTGGTAGAAATTAAAAATTGTTTTGAAACGGGGGATGACAGCTAAACAAGTTGCCTCCAGCAGAGTGAATGGAATTACAAATAGCAGTGATGAAATGCTTTGAAATGAGACTGAAGGGAAGGAATTTTGGGATTGTTATTTTAGAGATTTGCAAGGAAATGCAAGAGATGTGTCAAAGACTGAGTTGGAAACAAATGCTAGTTAGGGAAGAACATAATAAATTCATTAAGAATGTTCAAAAATGGTGACATTGCAGGGCAGATGATGTAACTAGAGAAATGTTATTATTTACGTATTTATTTGATCTATTTATAAGTCACTTCAGTTGCCCAAACAATTGTGAATTAAATAGGAATGAGGTTTGCTTATGGGATGGCTGGTGAGCTGGAGAAGTGCTGCGTATGTAATCATAATTGATTGGATTCGGACCAACAAACATAATTTAAAAGTGTCATTTCTGACACGTATGTCTGTATGAGTGATAGGCAATTTATGATTGGGAGGTTTGTAGTTTCCAAATCTAATGTATAGATTTTGATAATCTGAAGAAAGTTTTATCAGAGGCACATGATATTTTTACCAGTTTTGCATGGGCTGATAGTTCTGCATTCAGCAATGTTCTGATTACCCAGACCCACAAAGAAGTACATTAAATGTCCCAGTTTCCAAAACCTGCTGAAACAGTCCAATTTTAATGATTTCCTAAAAACCAAAAGGTTAGGAGCTATTCAAATTTTCAGAGAAACAATCACTTCTGGTGATTGTTGTTGTTGACATTTCTTGAGAAATGGGATACACCACGAGATCTTATCATATGGGCAGATACAATTGAATGTATACAGTTTCAAAAGTACTAAGATCCAACCCATGTAAGGGTTTTAAAGTCAGGTATTGCCTTGAATTGTACCCAGAAGGTAACTGGTAACCAGTACATATCTTGAGGTTGTGGTGTTACATGGGGCAAATTGAGATGTGCTCATGGCTACTAGAGCTATATCATTTTGGACCTTCCACTTGCTCTTATAGAGCCAACTCTGTTTTGAACTATGTATAATTGTCCAAGAGAAACATGATTGAATTTTGATTGAAGCAAATTGTGAATGAAGGGATGATCTCTATATTTCAAGCCAGTTATGTCAGGGGAGCATGATCCCATCTTAGAACCAAAACTCAAATTTCTCTGCTCTACCTTGCTGGGGTATTTACTCAACTTGTTCTCCATTCAGACCCTAACAGGCGGCAGGATCAGAGCAGTACCTTTCCGGCCTAGGTCTGAGATGTAAAGTTGCATATCATCTGCATACTGATGATAGCATATCATCTGCATACTGATGATACCTGACCATATTGATTGAAGAGGTCACCTGTTGGCTTCATATGGATATTAAATAAGAGTTGAGAAAGCAAAAAGTCCTATAGCTCCCTATAATACTGCCAACTCTGATTGCTTCTTTAGGTAAATGAGAAGTACCATAAAACAGAGACACCTCACCCCTTGGAAAGCTGTCAGAAAATATACCATGATTAATGGTATCAAAAGTCTGCCTCGAGGCAAACATCTGATCTAGTATGTTCTTTCCTACATAAGTTAAGCTCTGAATGGTCTAGAACAGGGGTGTCAAACTGGACTTCTTCAGGGGCCAATCAGCATTGTAGTTCTCCTCTGTGGGCGGTCAACTGAGGAGAGTGGGACAGATGTCTCCTGCAGCACCCTGCCAGCCAAAATGGGGTGTGGGGGGTCTGCACATGGCCCCCCTGTGCCTCATTTTTGCCTTCCATGACCTCCTGTGGCCTCCTGGGCCATCTTGGGGCTGTTTTGGGCCCATTTTTTGGCCCATTTTGGGCCCAGTTTTAGGCCTGTTTTGAGCCCAGTTTCAGCTGGCAGAGTGTTGCAGGAGGCTATGGAGGGTGAAAACAAGGTGCATGTGGCCCGTTTTAGCCACCAGAGGCACTGGGGCTGGTCCCTTGATATTTCCAGGCTGCCCCCGTGGGCTGGATTTAACCACCCCGTGGGCCAGATCCAGCCTGTGAGCCTTGAGCTTGACATCTCTGGTCTAGAACAATGGTTCCTGTGGCAAAGAAAACTGGTAGAAATTCCCTAGGGAAACTGTAGGAAAATCCACTGCTTGCAATGAGTTTAAACAACTCCCATGCTGTAGGAAAGGCAATACAACAGTGGTGTAGCTCCAACTTAATTTCTAGAAGTCAATTTCCCCAGTGAAGCTTAATGTATTGTTAACCGAAAAAACAGTGCCCCCTGGCACCATCAGAATCTCTTGGCTACAATTGCTAGGCAACCTCCCCTAACCTAGGCTTGCCACTGATACCAAACCTGAGATCTAGATAGGCACATCTCCCATAAGATGTGTTGCAGTATGGTGCTGGCTGAAATTATGCTCAAAAATATTTGGAAGATGGACATTGTATAATATGTGAGACTTTTTAAGACTCATGCTTGTCACATTTGACTGTTGAAGAAAAAGGAAAGAAATGGAAGGTCAGAAGATAATTTTAGGGTGATCTTTTTTGCATGTTCTACACAGAAGATTACATATAGTAAATGATTTTAACATAGTGCATAGGCTTTCATGCCATTTTATGGCATTATTTTGTATTCGATATAACATGGAGTATAGTTGCAATTTTTGATTCAAAGAATTAATTTGCCATGATAATTTGAGACAGGAAAACACATTGTTATGTTATATCCAGACAGACTAATAATCTATAGTAGTAAGCTATAGATGGGTTGTTCTGAAACAGAGATGGGCAGTTTCTAAATATCATAAATTTAAAAAAAATGTGTAGAATTAGAAATTAGTCTAGAGATTAGTTCCTTTCATTTTCA
This sequence comes from Pseudonaja textilis, assembly GCF_049901715.1. Classification (NCBI taxonomy): domain Eukaryota; kingdom Metazoa; phylum Chordata; class Lepidosauria; order Squamata; family Elapidae; genus Pseudonaja; species Pseudonaja textilis. Next base: position 198,743,869 of record NC_141991.1, on the reverse strand, counting down.
GAAACCATTTTGACATTCTCTTAGTACTGAGGCAGGCCTGCATAACATATAGCACACAAGCTACCTGTGTTTTAGAAAAATAATCATTTCACTGCCCCCAATCAATGCCATCACTAGGTAAGATCTGCCATTGTCACCTTGATTTTTACGTCACTTCCATCCCCAAAGACACACTGAAGAACATCTCTAAGCCTCACTAACACTGCCACTCTATCGCTGTCACCACTCTGCTAGTTGCAAACAACTGATTGGCGCATCAGCTATTCCTTGTAATCTGCAATTATTTTTAAAGTATTAATCTGGTCCTTTCTTCTCTACCAATTGTGGTGTCCTGGACAAAGTTATGATGTTAGTTTGGTACATGAATAAGACGTTTGCAAAAGTAGTATTAAGATTGTGACATTTTTGCTTCTTAATGATAAGGTTTGGGACATGCTTGAATTTTTGAGATGATACCTGTGGAATCATCTGTCAGTAAAAAAGATTTGTTGAATAATTTGAAATTTTTCATCTGCTTCTTTTCTCCACTTCTTCTCTTACCAATATATGAAATATTATTTTGTAACTGCTATCTGAATATACTATTTTTAAAATGCATTAAAGCTGTTAATATGTCTCAAAATAAGTTGCCACAATTATTTTCCTTCATAACTGACCAGTATTAAAAGATCTGCTGTCAACATAATTTTCTTAGATTTATAAAACCATCTGTTGATTTATTATTATTTTCTCTATGACTTGATGTAAGGTTGGAAAAGTTCACTTTTCTTGCTGTTATAATGCTGATTGGTTGAATTTTCCTTGTTAAGTGAGATTAATAGAGTTTGACAGCATCTTGAGTCTGGGGCAATCATGTCCATTGATATTAAACAGTTGGTCCTGTTAATTGAAATAAGAAATTCTGATGAGTCTAGAAATAAATCAGTGTATGAACTTGAATATGGATGACAAAGCATGTATTTTACAAACAAGATAGTAATAAGTATCATTCGAATCTACAGATTGTTTATTCTGCACATTGTAAAATAAAATTGGACATGATTTACTGAAAGCAGAAAGGATTTGTTGGGAAGTCCGATTTTTTGAAATGGAGTTTAAAATCAAACTTAACACTTCTGCAATATTTTGATGGATTTGCATACACACAAATTTTGCATTCTGTCTTAATAAATGAAATGACACATTTACACATTTCATTTAACTATGACACAGTTTCTTTGTAATGTGAAATATTGTTTTCATTCAAAGCAGTCATGAACTTGTATGTTTGCTTGAAATTCAATAATCGCTTTTACAGGATTATAGTTTAACAATAATTTCACTGAATATTACCAAATATCAAAATAATTAGTTGCAATTACAAATGAGAAGAGTGAATAATTCATATTTTTATTTGTTGTGTCTAAAACATGAACCCAAGTATTTAGAGGCAAAAATTGCAGTTGTTGGAAAAAATACGTTTACAATTCATTGCACTGCAGTTCCTAATTCTTATTATTGCCATTGATTTTATTCTTTTTTTAAAATGGAGATTACTGTGATTCTGCAATTGTTCACCATTCTACATTTTTATCTTGTTCCTTGGAAATAGCCTAAAAAGCTACTTTTTCACATATTAACTTTTTTTGGCCATGGTCACGGTGCTCACAATCATTTTTCCTTTGTCTTTCTGTTCCCCTCTTATCTATGTCAAAAAAAGGAGGTACAGTTCACCAGCTCCACTCTAAGGCAGATGTGCTGCTGTGTTTTTCTGCCTAATCTTGTATGTAGACTCTGAAATTAGTTAGAATTCTACATGGTGTACCAAAACTGTGGTCACCCAGAAAAAAAGGGAAAAATGAAATACTGAAATAGATAAGAGGAAGAGAATTGATTGGGCTGAGGGCCTCATTAGTATATCAGGAAACAAGTTGAAACAGATAACACGTGTAAATTGATTCCTCATGAGCCCAAGGGTGATTCCATGTTTCTTTAGGAGATTGTGCTTATTTGTTTGTACACATGTTAGATGCATGTGCTCTAAATGCATTGTAAGGATATAGTGCTGAGAATCCTATCAAACACTATAACATTAGCAATAGCACTTAGACTTATATACCACCCCGATAGTGCTTTACAGCATCCCTCTGGGCAGTTTACAATGTCAGCATATTGCCCTTAGCAATCTGTACCTTGGAAGGATGGAAGGCCTTCAGCTGGTCAGAATCAAATTTCTAGTTGTGGGCAGAGTTTGCCTGCAATATTGCATTCTAGCCACTGCTCCACTGGGGCTCATCACTCCCACATTTGATCAGCAAATACATTAAAAAAGGAGACAGTATGCAAAACCAAATGCAGTTTAGCTCCAACTTAAAATATTATACAGCAGTATTTAAAGGATAAACATTCATGGTTAAAAATGCTGTTGAAATAATTAGTGTTCTGTCAATTTGAACACATCTGTGAAAAACACAGGCTTAATGAAGACTGTAACAGATGAAGTGCAGGTAGTCATTGATTTACCACAACAATTGAGACTGGAATTTTGGTCACTAAGTGATGTGGTCATTAAGTGAGTCATTAAGTGACCAGACCTGATTTTACTACCTTTTTTACTGCTATTGTTAAGTGAATCACACAGCCGTTAAGTGAATCCAGTTTCTCCAATTGACTTCGTTTGTCAGAAACTGACTGGGAAGGTTACAAATCACAATCATGTGACTGCGGGATGCTGAAATTGTGTCTTGTCATGACATGATCGCAGGATTGGTGCAACAGTCATAGGCCACTTTTTCCCAGGCTGTTGTAACTTTGAACCATCATTAAATGAACAATCATAAATCAAGGACAACCTGAAAGTCCCTACATGTTTAGAAAAATGTGAAAGATAGGACCTAATATTTATATGTCTTCAAGTACTGAAAGGTTACTTTGACAATGATCTTGACGATTGTGAAGCCTCAAGGTATGGCCATTGGTGAGAATTCTGGGTATTAAAGTCCATTTAACATTTGGAAGGCATCCAGGTTGGGAAACTGCTTTCCCAAGCTTATTGCCATTTAATTTGTCAGGACATCCATATTCTGATACACCAAAGTTCACTATGGAAATGCTAGACTCTCCCTATAGTTTACTAAATGTATGTTGGCTCTCTTCTGAATCTGCACTGTTAAGTGACCTTCACAGTTAAGTGACCTGCACTTAACAGTATTTTTATATTTTAACTAGCAGCAGCAAGATATACTAATGTTCATTTACTCTTTTCCTCCTAGCTGCTTTTATTTCCTTTCTGCTTTTGCCAAATTATTTAGGAGAAGAGTGTAAATTGAAGCTATTTATCTTGAAATATGCCATTGCAGCAGACTGTTTATACAAGTGTAAGAAATTATAACATAGAAATATTTGGTCTGGTCTGAAAGGAAAAAGGAATTTTTAAAACAAATTTGAACATGCAGAATTTTTGATATGATACTGAAAATGCATGTGTTTAGCAAAAATGGACTTGTGACTTGCCTTTGCAGTATGGAAACTTTTTTTTTTTTTAAGGAAAATGTATGTGGCTTTTTCTGCACTGTACACAAAATTAGCTCTCTTAAATTTGCTTCAGCTCTGAATAAACTATAGAATATTCCATGCATATGGAAGAATTTATTGGGGAGCCTGTGGGCTTTTTGAATGTGTATAAAGAGTCAATTCTTGCTGGCTAATCCCAGGTTGTAAATATTTGTCTGTCAGTTGGTGGGCGAGTAAGTCTGGAGTTAAGTTACACACGGCAGAAGATTGGAGAAGAGGCCATGTTTAATCCTCAACTGATGATTCAAACACCACAAGAAGAGACTGCTAATGTACTAACAACAGAAGCACTCAGACAGCACCTTGATTCTACACTACAAGCCAGCAAGATACATGTATATATGTACAACAGGTAAGATGGGGGGAAAAAGCTCTCTTCTTGCTTCAAATCTCAGAGCAATTGTGGGAATCATGTGTTCCAACCTGATCATTTTCTGCAGTAACATACTAATCAGAACTCATTCAGAAGAAATTCAGAAGCTCCCTAGAAGTTTATTTTATTGTAGGAAGAGAGCTTCCTTGAACATTTGCTTTTCAACATTTGCAAAGTTATTAGTTTTCCTAGAGGGCTACTTTGGATGAAGCCAGATGAGTGAGACATTGTTAAGTGACTTTTGTCCCACTTTATGACCTTTCTTGCTACAGTTGTTAAGTGAATTACTGCAGTTGTTAAGTTAGTAATACGTCTGTTAAGTGGATCTGGCCTTCCCATTGACTTTGCTTGCAAAAACGTCACAAAAGGTGATTATGTGACCCTGGGACACTGCAATCATCATAAATATGAGTCAATTGCCGAGTATCTGAATTTTGATCACATTACCATGGGGATGCTGCGACATTTGGAAATGTGGAAAACAGTCATGTTACTTTTTTCAGTGCTGTTGTAACTTTGGGTAGTCACTAAACAAACTGTTGTAAGTCAAGGACTATGTGTAGTGTTTGCCTGTTTCAGGCTTCATTTTTCAATTCAGGGGCAGTTAAAAAATGTCAGCATGGCAGCTTTCAGATGGTTTCAGCTACCATCTTGATTTTGTTGAGCCCAACTGCCTCTGACCCTGTTTCTTTTGGCAAGTGGGAGTTGGGGGAAATCTTGATTTAGCCACATCTCTAGATGTTCATCATAGTTTACAATGTCTGAAACCATTGTGCTTCAGCTATTAAGTTAAAAAAATAATCTTTTCTTTTTGACATAAAACATATTCAAAGTATAACTTCGGACTGTGTTGGGTTGCTGACATATCTAGTATAAACAGGTCCCTGTTGTGGGAGTCAGTAATATTAAACAATGGTTTAATCTAGTATTAAAGCACAAATTTCAGCTTATTTTGAAGGAATCGTACAGTGAGTTTGTTTTGCAAAGTTCAGAACTGTTTTTGATCCAATGTAGATAAACGCTCAGCATAAATTTTCTCTGACATACTGGAAGGATTCAACGCAGCAGGGATTCCTTTGCATTCACCAAGTGGTAAAGAGAATGGGCATTTTCTCTACAGTATCCTTCTGCAGCCTAATACCCTCCAGATGTGCCAGAGTTCTATGCTCTTTAGCAGACATGAGATGTAGCTTACATCTGGAGCATACAGTTTGGGAAAGGCTGACCTACAATATTGCAAATTTAATTTCCATTAATCTTGCCTGGTGGTTTCTGAGAAATATGAATTGCATGGTTACAATCATGAAGTATCCTCCAAACTAGAGGCTAAAAGGCCACCTAAACCTAACTATTATTGCTGTCATAAGGAGATTATACCCACACAGGTGAACTAATTTAATTCAAATGACAGCATGTCCTAAGAGAAGCAAAAAAGAAACTTTGAAAATGAAGGTAGTTCTCAACTTACAACCATTTGTTAATGTAATTTTGCTATTCATTTTTGCAGACAATGGAAATTGGAACACTTATGTCACAAATCAGGAGAACCCATCACAGAAACAGGTTACATGGACAAGGTAAAGACTATTATATTATATTGTATTCTGCCTTTATTATTTTTACAAATAACTCAAGACAGTGAACATATCCAACACACCTTCCTCCTTATATTTTATACACAATAATCCTGTGAGGTGAGTTGGGCTGAGAGAGAATGATCAAGTCACCCAGTTGCCTTTCATGACTAAGACAGGATTTGAACTCACGGTCTCCTGCTTTCTAGCTAGGTGCCTTAAGCACTAGACCAAATTGGCCCTCATACATTTTTATGTATATTTCTGTAGACTTATAACAATATTCGGAGGGGTTTTCTTCTGTCTCTTTTACAGATTATAGAACACCTTTACCCTTGTTTAATTATCACACCACTGGACTGCTTCTGGGAGGGTGCAAAGCTACAGTCTGGGACTGCATATCTACCGTGAGTAATATCTACCATGCAGGGGTGGGATTCAAATTTTTTAATAACCTGTTCTGTGGGCATGGCTCAGGTGGTGGGCGTGGCTCGGTGGTCATCTGACTGGGTGGACATGGCTTGGTGGTCATGTTATTGGCTGGATGTGGCCAACTCAATGTCATTCACATCGAGGCACGCATCTCCTCGCCTGGCCTCTCATGACTTTGAGGATGCTGCAACAGTCATAAGTGTGAAAAATGGTCATAAGTCACTTTTTTCAGTGCCATTGTAACTTTGAATGGTCACTCCACACAAGCAAAGAACCAGCAAAAATGGGGGGAAAAACTCCAGAGAAGTTCCAGAGACAGGAAGTCTTGTCCTGCCAAGAATATAATCAGGGTTAACGGAGAGGCAGTTTCTGTAAGCAACACCAGAATGTTTCCTTCCTGCCTTCCTTACAGGATTAGGGCAGTAATTTCTTCCAACAACTGGTTCTCCGAACTGCTTAGAATGTTAACAACCGGTTCTAGAGAATAGGTGCAAACTGGTAGAATCCCACCCCTGCTACCATGCATATCTACTGTGTATTGATTTCTAGCTTTTTTTTACCAGTTTGATGGGGCGTCACTTAGCTAGAATTTATTCTGATGTTGGACTGAACACAAAATGAGACCTTCCAGACAAATATGCATACAGATATCTATTTAGTGTGTGTTTCTCTTTAAAAGAGATGTTTAATTACAAAATTAACATCCCATCGAATTATTTTATCTGTTTGGAATGCAAAAATTGACATCTGAACCAGCACGCTTGCAAGTATAGGTGCAGCAATTTCCTGTAGGATGATATGATGGCTTTTTATTTTTAGCTTCCCTTCAAAGTGTATCATCACACAGATGTTGCTTCTTCGCAGGTGCCCCATATATGATTTTATTTGTAGGAATAACCTGATGGTTTCATCGGGATCAACATGAACAACAGATGCGAGACAAACTAAGTTACTTCAGTTTTATTCTCAGTGAATTCTATCACTGTCGGTGATTTAATTTGGACTGAGGTAGGGACATGAAATTGGGTTAAAAAAAAATCAAGATGCCATTCACAATCATATGATTGAAGTTGTATCACATTTTTCATGCAGGTCACAATACATGTAAAAGGACAGGGACATTGATCACACTGCTGCAGTTACCAGCTTGATTTTTTGACACTTTTTCCTACACCATCTCTGGTCCTTGGCTATCCTGGGTTTCAGTCCTGTATCTGAACTAGATTGTAATTAGAGTTGATACTGACATGATCATCTCAGTATCAACTTTCATTGAGAGTAAAACAAACCATTTAAACAATGTGTTTTAAGGGGTGTTGAGGACTTTTAGTTAACTCAGTCATGGGAGTTTACATAGATCTTAGAGATTACAATAACAGGTTCTCAGTTTTTCACGAGTTGAAGTGTATATGATAAGGATGTCCAAGTTTGGTATATGATCTGCTTATGATTTTCACATACAATAGTTTAAAAAAAAACATTAACTAAATAAAGAACAAAAATAAAAGGTTTGGCTTATTACAAGAGAACTCCTAAATCAATCACTGTGTTTTCTGGCAACTTCCATCATATTTTAGAATGCTTCTATTAATGACAGAAGAGACATTTGCTATAATTTGATCCCTCTGTGATGGAAATGATCTATAGCACGGGTGTCAAACTGGATTTATTCGTTGGTTGGATCAGCATTGTAGTTCTCTGCGGGCCGACCAGGACAGTGGGTGGGTGAGATGGACACCTCCTGCAGTACCCTGCTGGCCAAAAGGGGGCACAGGAAGGCGCTTGAGGGCCCCTGCCCCCATTTTCAGCCTGGATGGCCTCCTGCAGCACCCTACCGGCCAAAACGGGGCACGGGGGGTCCACGTGTGGCCCACCAATGCCCTGTTTTGGCTTCCAGAGGCACCGCAGGCTGGTCCTTCACTATTTTCAGACTGGCCCCATGGGCCAGTTTTAAGCATCCCGCATGCCGGATCCAGCCCATGGGCCTTGAGTTTGACAACCCTGAATGCAAAGATCCTGCAGAGGCCATGATTACATTTAAATATATCATAAATGTATTGTGACATAGTAGTGGTACATGCAATTCATAGCTGAATTCCAAGAATTGGAAGAAATCTGTGAGTTGAAGTCCACCGGTCTCAAAGTTGTCAAGGTTGGAAACTCCTGCTTTAAGCTGTGGGGGAATCTGTAATGATTGCTGTGACCTTTTCAAGGGATTGGATGGAATTACTGACTTTTTTTAAAAAAAAATCTGGCTTCAATACTTTTATTTAAGAGAAATTGGAATATCAATCTTCTCAGAACATTTTTATTTTATCACTTAAAACTGGAGCAGAAATCCTATTGGCTAGTCATTGTTTTGTCACCAAATTTGGGGCAGAATCTTGGGTCCACAAAAAGAACCAGTAATTTGACTATTTAAGTTTTTTTTAATGTTTGTACTATACTGTCAACATGATTATCAGAAAAAGGGCAAGGGTCCCAAATAACTTCAGAGTTTTTTCCTTTCCCAAAGGCAACATTCTTACTGTTTTACAATGGTATTTGTGATTGTTTTGGAGGAAATAAAATGTACAATGAAAAATATGATGGCTGCAGGTAGACTAACAATAGGTTTAAAATAAAAATATGGAAGTTGTTTGTTTCAATTAATACTGTAATAGAGAACTTGAGCAGAAGCTATGCTTTCTTTGTCAGGCCTTATAGTGGCATGAAATCTCTCTTTTGGATATTGTTACTTTCAACATGTTCTATATTTTAAAATGTTTACATTCATTTAGGTTAATTGCATAGCTTATTTATATGGTGTAGCCTTTGTCTTTATTTGTCTGCCTTTGTAAAGGCAACATGCAATGGCTATTGCTTAACTTTCAGTGTGGACTTTTTAAAATCGGACAATGAAGGAGCTTGTGTTTTCTGGTTGGGAGAGTCTGAATAATATCTTAAGCCTGGTTAAGCAGATACAGTAGTCTGAACAGAAAAAAGTCAGGCAAAAGCCTTTATGGTCTGGCAACATCACAAAATCAAAAGTGGAAATGAAAAAAAAAATAGCAGCAGAGGCACAGTTTTTTTTAAAGGTTACCATGTCTGAAAGTTGTTTTAATTTTTTATGTGTTTTTGATTAATGTATGGCAAATATTTTAAAGAAAGACAGCTCTTAATATCATATGAACTTCTCTCTGATACTTGAATATTTCCTTTATTTGTGACTGCTGAATTCCTTATTTTTTCTGAGTCATTTAGTTAATAAATTATTCATCTAAAATTTAACTATTCTTCAAATACTAGTTCAAGTACTAATTTTCTTGCTCATTTGATTATCAGTTCAGTAAATGATAAATAGGGGTGAAATGTAATAGTTGAGTTAAGAATAAAGACTTTTAACTACAACATCTAAAATCCCCTGAAACCATTGATTCAAGAAGTTCTGTTTACTAGCATTTACTTAGGCACGATCCTCATGTGAAGAAGAATTTTTGTGGGTGAAAAACAGCTTTAAGATAAAAATTTTCAGCAACTTTTTCCAAAAGACAAATCTTGTGGCAATGTTTTAAGTGCCCATTTCAGTAAACTTCATTTCAAAAAAATATGAATGTAAGTAGGAGTAAGGGAAGTAATCAATAAATATTTACAAAGGTCTGGCAACTCTTGGTAACCTTTTCATTTTTCTCTTCATGGGACAGAGGAAAACCCCATTTGCAGTGGACCAACTTTGACCCCTTAGAATTCTTAGAAGAGCTGAAGAAGATAAATTCCCAAGTAGATACCTGGGAGGAGATGCTGAATAAGGCTGAAGTTGGCCATGGTTATATGGATCGACCTTGCCTAAACCCTGATGATCCTGATTGTCCTATAACTGCCCCCAACAAAAATTCAACTAAAGTAAGTTAATCCTTCTTTTTTTTCGGCCAAATGAGAAAAAATGTATTGAAAAAGCAGATTCTAATACCATATTCTAAAATCATTGTCAAGAATATGATGCAGTTTCAGCATAGCAAGATGCAAGATACAGCCTTAAATTCAGGGTTGGTAAAATGATGGTTGGTCACACCGACTTGAATTGTTCTAACAGAAGAAAATAAGGCAATGATAAGGAAAGCATGACCATTTGTATGGCTTACTTAGCAGGAGCTCCAGACCAAGATACCTACTTATTCCTAATTTAACAAACAAGCTTCAAGGACTTAAGAACAACCAATAGCTTTGAAATGAATTTCAATATAGTATTATATTTTAAATTTTGTACTACAGAGAAAGCAATATTGGAATATTAATGTAGTTAGATTTGCTACCAATCAGGTTCTATATACAAATGCTGTAGTATCAAAGAATGGGAAATTTTGTAGTTAACTTTATAATTTTCCAAAAGAATATCTTTTTTTTAATTTCAGGATACAAATACTAATATCTGAAATTGGTATATTAGCATTTTATCCGAGGTCATCTAAAGAACTTTATTCTAGCATTTAAAATTCCACCAAACATTGAGATTGAGAGAGGCTAAAGTATTTAGGGGTGTTGCTTTAGGATACCAAGCAATGTTTATTTTTAAACTTGTTTTCTAAAATTGTTTTTGAGATGAATCTATTATTGTTGCTGTTAGCCACCCAGAATTATGGTATATAAGACAAATAGCCTATGTTTTCTTAATAAAACAAATAAATATTTATCTAGATTTATCTGAACCATCTAGATTTCTATTACGAGAAATTAGACACTCAAATTGAAGTACAGGTCTTTTTTGTTCCTTCAAATATTTAATGGACTATGCTATACTTATTTTTAAAGATTACTTATCTTATAGTCAAAGCAAAATAAAAAAATTCAAAATGTTCATAGTTTGGAGCTCCTTTAGTGGTAGAGAGGAAGTATATGAGGATATGAATGACTTCTCTAAAGATTTTATTATGTTGGTGGAGTGAAGTTTCCTTTTTTCTCTCTTAATTTTCTGCATTTATTAATGTTGCTGTTGTTGCTTAATACGTTTTCTAGGGACAACTCAGGGCAGCTGAAGTTTATTTGCTGCTCAAGTTAGAAAAATAAATGGCTTCTTTTCATACAGACTGCAGTTACCCCAAATAATCATGTTGTTTTACCACATGAATCAGACAATCCCTCAAATGCTGCATCCTTAGCAATAAAAGTACAAGAGCAGACTAAATCAGCCTTCGCTAGCTTTTCGTGACAACCAAAATCTATTCCCTAAGGCAGCTATTTCTTTCTACTTAGAGGTGAAACAACCCGGAAAAAGATAAAAATGTACAGCTACCAACCTGAGAGAAAAGCCAAAGCTACATCTGCCAGAATCAATCCTGGTAGCATGAAAATACTAAAGAGCATTCTTATTCTGTCCCCACCCGTATTCTGCATTTACAACCAGAGCAGGATTTGCAGGATTTATGCATATTAAAACACTTACCTTCAGGGGTAGCCAAAGTGGTATCAGTGATTCTCCAAAAATGTGAACTTTCCTGTCTTTGATTCTGCAACACCTTTTTTTTTCTTTTTTCTTTCTTTCTTTTTAAAAAAAATATTTTCAGCCTCTTGATGTCGCCCTTGCTTTAAGCGGTGGATGCTATGGGCTGTCAAAAAAATACATGCATTGGCAAGAAGAACTGATTATTGGTGGCACTGTTAAAAATGGTACTGGAAAACTTGTCAGGTAAGCACTCCTAGTCCAGTAATTCTTGCCTGAGACATCCTGGTTTGGGTCTGCACATTCTCTAGGCTGCTCTACGGTTTGGATGTTCTTGACGTAGACTCTTGTGTCAACCTAGCCATTTGTCTCCCTATATCATGGCTTATAACTTAGTGCTATATTTGAACCTAGTCAACTGTTCTTAGTCAACAGATCTTGCTTTGAACAAACTATGGCTTAAAGTGAAGTATAAATCCAGCTGTTGTTTTCTTTTGAGTGAAAACTTTACTGTTGGTAATGTGAGACTTTTTTTTTTCCATTCAGTCATATCCAGTTCTTGGAGACTGCCTGGACAAGTCCTTGAAGTTTTCTTAGCAAGGTTTTTCAGACGTAGTTTGCCATTGTCTCTTTCCTATGAGAGAAATTGACTTGCCAAAGGTCACCCAGCTGGCTTTGTGCCTAAGGCAGGATTAGAACTCACAGTCTCCTAGTTTTTAGCCTGACACCTTAGTTAGATAAGACAACTTTTATTGTCATTTTTCAGCATACACAATGGCACACATTAAAATGAAATCCAATGCCCGCTCTCAAAAGGAAAAAAAGATAAAGAACAATTTGGTTTTAATATGACCTACCATGAATTAGATAAGATTTGGCGTGAAGAGGAAAGGAAATTGATTAGTAAAATATATAAATATCTTTTGGATTACAAATTAAAAGAAGAAATAGTCAAGGAATGTATGATAATTTGGGCAAAAAATGTGGGCCATAGTATTGAATTAGACAAGTGGGAACACATTTGGGAAATAAATTACAAACTAACTATGTCAGCCTCGTGCAAAGAGAATTTCTATAAAATGGTGCATTGTTGGCACTTGTCACCTGCGAGACTAGCTAAGATGTTTCCGAACCTCCCCCCAAATTGTTGGAAGTGTAACTGCGTCCAGGGAACATACTTTCATCTGTGGTGGACATGTCCATATATGCCCAGAAGTTTTGGAGAAATATTAAAAATTGGATTCTAAATATAACTAAACAAGATGTAAAACTTGAACCCAAAACCTTTTTGCTGGGTATGATAGATTCAAAAATAGAAAAAAAAATATCAATATTTAATCTTGCACATTATAACGGCAGCCAGAATAAGCTATGCACAAAATTGGAAACTGTCTATTGTCCCTTCAGAGGAGATGGTCATTAAAAAAATTCACGAGCTTGCAGAGATGGATAGCCTTACCAAATTACTAAAAAACAATAGATAGTGAATACTATAAAGTTTGGAATTGTTGGTATGAATGGTTAAAGAAAAACATTTGACAACTGAATAAGTTGTGAAACTATGAAGAACGTGCGTTTAATCATAAAGTATTCTGTGAAATTAAAACATTAAAAGAACGAGGAAGGTATTGTAACAAGGTGGATCACGTCAATGTTATGGGGGTAAAAGAAAAAAAGAAAAGAAAAGTGTAACCAATGCTCAAAAGCTGCTGCAAAATGTATATATGTACATATATTTGTTTATGTTTGTTTGTTTTTTAAATGTTTTAAATATATGAAACGTAAATAAACTTTATTTTAAAAAATAAAATAAATTTTTTAAAAAATGAAATTCCAATGCTTGCTCTCGAAAGGAAAAAATGCCACCCATCAAGCAATGTCACCATCCCAAGGATAACAATAATAATATACCAAATTGACTCTGAATGAGAGTTTTACTATTTATGATACCTATAAAATGCATTTTTGTTTATGAGATAGTGGGGATAATATTCAGTAACAATATTAAAACTGAAGTCCTTCAAAACACATATAATCCAAAGAAAAAAAGAACATGTAGCATACGATTTAAATCAGAGAGCAACAGCTTTAAGCAAAGTATATCTCCATTTGAGCCCTAGTAGTTTTACTCTTTTTCCAGTTGTACATTTGGAGGCCAGGATACCTATGTAAGCCTAGTGGGGGTTATCTTCTGGTGACTAATGATTATTTGATCCATTGGAGATTTTGGTCTCTGGAATAGGATGGAGATGACTTCGTTACTTCTCCCCCATGTCCCATCACATGCTGTTACAAAGGATCGCCCATCCCCCCCTTTTGGGCTGAAGATAAGAATCCTATTCACTGATAAAAACTGTTGGATCTTATTGCATAAGGAAGCATCTCATCTGATGCAATTGTATTAATTTGTGTATTTTTTATGCTTCTTGAAAAAAAAAAGTTTAAGACTTTCATTTTCTTCAGATTGTTGGCCATCAAAACCATTTCTTTGATAGGTGTGACTGTTGGTTCTGCTAGCTTGTGAATGGCTCCTTATTTAATTTATACAGAGAGATTGGACGTACGAATACTGAATCAGATTAGCTCTTTAATAGAGAAACTGGGCAATAGCTCATAGACTTTCTATATTCCATAGACTTTCTGTATGTCTCTGCATCGGTTTTATATCTTCCTGATAGGATCAGCTTTTTTTTATCAAGATACAAGAAGATAAAGAGGTTTTATAACCGGCATGTCTGACCTTGACAACTTTAAGATGTGTGGACTTCAACTCCCAGAAACTGGAGAATTCTGGGAGGTGAAGTCCACAAATCTTAAAGTTGTCAAGCTTGGAAAGATTTCCCCCCTCCATTTTAAACAACACCGTAAATGGTTCTTAGTTAAATAGAATGTGTAGAGCAATTATAAAATATATATATTGAAAAAATGGCTTTCTGCTCAGTTCAACCATTAATCACTCTGGCCTTCTGCTGCCCATAAGAGCAGCCCTCCATAAAAATCCAGCAAAGATCATTCCCATCCCGTAAGCAAAGATTATACACTTGGTGACACCATGTAGTGAAACCAGCTTTGTTTTGGAGGGGGAAGGTTTTTTGGTTGTCCCTTTCACCTTCTAAGTCCCCAATGCTTTCTTGCAGTGCTCAGGCTTTACAGACCATGTTTCAGCTAATGACTCCAAAGCAAATGTATGAGCACTTCAAGGGTTATGACTACGTTTCGCACATCAACTGGAATGAGGACAAGGCAGCTGCAATCCTGGAAGCATGGCAGAGGATGTATGTTGAGGTAAAATGGACGTTTAATTGGAGAACAGTTTCTTTCCAACTTTCATTGTAAACCCTACTAGGTCTTGTCACTGCAGTCCCTCAGGGATGTCCCTTGAGGTAGTGGATCTTGTTAGGATTGATACATTCTTCCATTATAGTCAGCCTTCTCCCCAAGCTAGAGACTGGAGATACTACTGTGTGTTGGAATTCCACCCCTGTCATTACCAGCCAGTATGCTGGCTAGAAAACACGCAAGTGGAAATCCAACATTTCTGGTTCTTAAAGTTCTTAAGACTAAGGACTTTAAAAAAAAGATGAAGAAAATATATTAAATAATCTGCCACTCACAGCAGGATTTGAATGAAACGTTACAGGTTCTTCTGATGGTAAAATAAAAGAGAAATGTGTTTTTGTTAGAATTCATGGCTTTTAAAAATCATTGTCTTGAGCTGCTGATCGGACTCTGGGCTGCCAAAGCTTATGGAGAAAAAGTGAGCATTTGGTTAGGATGATTCTTTCTTTTTTTCCTTTTTCCCCTCAGCAAAGGTGTCTGGAAAACATTAGCCCGCCACAGAATCTATTCACAGCTGCAGTCCCCTTGGTGAGGTCATGTGACATTATCTGGCCTTTGTTTCCCAGGCATTGACCTTTGCTGAGCTGCTTGTGACCTCTTTGAAGTGTCCAGCCAATGAAAAAAGAGAGGGCTACTCTTAAGAATTTGTTGTTTTTAGATTGGGTATAACAACAAATCAGTTTTGGCTTCTGGATGGAATGCAGAAAAGGGTGCAGGAGGGGCTGAGTGAGCTATGAGCCTTCTTCAGTTTCACTATTTTAAATAAATGGCCATTTTCCTCTCTTTCAAGGTGTTGCCTTCTTATTTGATCTGTAGCAGCCTGCTGTGGCTCCGCATTGAGTATGGCAATTATGTTAACAAAGGGTGAAGGATGCAACTGTACTGTTTGTAGATGAGAGTGCCTTGTGTGTGAGTGAGAAGGGAGAGCAACAGATAAAGTGAGGGTGACAACTAAAAAGTTAGTGCTCAGTAGAAATCTGTTCCAGAAAGACAGGTGGTCCTCGAGTTACAACCACAACTCAGCCCAAAATTTATGTTGCTAAGTGAAACATTTGTTAAGTGAGTTTGCCCCATTTCACAGTTTTTCTTGCCATGGTTGTTAAGTGAACCACTGCAGTTGATAAGTTAGTAACCTGGTTGTTAAGTGAATCTGGATTCCCCATTGGCTTTGCTTGCCAGAAGGTCGCAAAAGCTGATCACATGAGCACAGGACATTGCAAACCATTATAAATATGAACCAGTTGCCAAGCATCTGAATTTTGATCTTGGGACATTGGCGATGCTGCAACGGTTGTGTGAAAAATGGTCATAAATCACCTTTTTTAAGTGCTGTTGTAACTTTGAACGGTCACTAAACGAATTGTTGTAAGTCGAGGACTAGCTGTATATCATGGTGATTTCCTTTCTGTAATTACAACCCCTGTCTTCTTTTCATAGGTTGCTCATCAAAGTCTTGCAAAAAACTCTACTCAGAAGGTGCTTTCATTTACGACAACAACTCTGGAGGACATCCTAAAGTCATTTTCTGATGTCAGCGTCATCCGAGTTGCTAGCGGCTATCTATTAATGGTAAATTAGATTTAATATTCATTTTATTCTTCCTCAGTTTTCTTCAAGAACCTGCCATCCAGATCTGGAAAGGAGACCAGGCTGGAGAAATCTGTAATTCATGATGTATCACTATATGAGTCTTTTATGCTAAGCTGTCATAGAAATCATCCTTACAATGTTTTTAACAGCCTTAAAATCTGAATTTTTATGCCACTTGCTCACTTATGTCTCCGATCCTTGGAAGATCTGTGGCTCATTAGCGTGAGCACAAAGTTGGCTTGGGATGGGGCCACGGGGTTGTTCTTTGTGGTTTCCCCTTAAATGGTTACAGAGCTGAAGAGATGTCTGTTTGAGATGTGTGGAGGTGGGATTCAGACCTAATGACAGGATCAGACAAGCAAAGCCATTGCTCTATCTCACTGTTGAGCGGTGCCTTCCAATATCTGTGTTTCATTAAAATTATATTTTGTTGTTGAAAATTTTGGTCAGGAAAAGGAAACATAAAACTGGCTTTCTCTGATGTCAGGCCTCATTTGGGGGGATAAAAATGTTCTTTTGTTCTGCTTACAGCTTGCCTACGCCTGCTTAACCATGCTGAGGTGGGACTGTGCTAAATCCCAGGGTGCTGTGGGTCTGGCAGGAGTCTTGTTGGTTGCGCTCTCAGTAGCTGCCGGATTGGGACTGTGTTCCTTGATTGGGATTTCCTTTAATGCTGCCACAACTCAGGTATTAAACAAACCATTTTCAAAATGATGCATTGGGATGTCTCCTATTGAGGGGCTGGGAGAGCAGGATGGACTTTAAGAGGCCAACCCTCAGAAGTTTGAATTAATATGTTTACCTAAAACCAGTCATAGCTGTGATTATTTAAGCCCCGAAGACTTCTAAATAAGGCATATGGTTCTATGGGATATATATTTACATTTCACACACACAACAGAATTGCAGGTTTTGGCATGGCATGTCAGAGGAAACCAGGGACAAAAAGGGCTTTATAATTTGCACTGAAATTTTTGAAAGGAACTCGTTGTTAACTGCAGAGTAAAGAGGGAAAGGCTGAATATTCGAGACCTACGCTGAAATTTTCAGTGACCCGGGAAATTCAAATTGTCCTTGAATAAGCCCTGTTTCCAAGGGCAGGGTGTGCAAACATACGTGCTGTGAAAACGCATACCGTGACACAATTGGCTAAAATCTTCTCTCCAGGAAATTATTATAATGTGTGGGTAATCAACAATTAGATTCATAGTCTAAGACTATGGAAGCTTAATAATTAAAGTCCTAACCATAGACCTACGAATTATTAAGATAATGTCTAAGAATGTACATAGCATTAAGCTGGGTGGGTATTTGGGACTGAATATTTCCAGATATTGAAAAGTGCTTTAGATATCACTCTAAGGGCTCCAATCACAATTGGTGTAACAAAGGATTTCTTTTTCCATAAAATTCAACTGCAATCTGCAAGTCCTGGTATTTTGAATTTTTTTCCAATTGTTTTTCCTCAATCCTAGCATTATTTGGGATAGCAACATCAATGAACCTGCTTTTCTTCTTTTCAATAACTCTTATACATGAGGCATGTTATGAACAAGATGCCTGTCTATTTGGATCTTAAACTTCAATAATATCTTAATCCTGCTCATTTCCCAAAACCTTTTCAATATGAAGGTCCCAGTATTTTTTACTACATTCAAATCCAAACCTCTGGCAAAGTTTCCAGGAATAATTCTGGCAACTTGGTCATAAGGCTGCTTGTAGTCAGTTTGTGAATTTTCGCTACAGCCACTGATCAGATGGTCAGTTGTTTCATCCCTTTAACTGCAAAGGAGACATTTGCTGTTATTTGGTACATGTTGATATTTGCCTTTATGCAATTAGATGGCAAAGCTTGTTATTGAGCTGCTAAAATAAAGCTTTCAGTTTCTGACAGCAGCAAAACTAAAGTGAGAAAAAAAAGAGACACTGCAATACATATCCTTCAATATTAGTTGCTCAAAGCAAGTGGCTCATTTAACTGGATTGTAAAAATAGCTTTTTGTTCTCATGAATCCACATGAAAATCTGTTACTTTCCACTGGGCATAACAATATAATGGAGATCAGTATCTGAAGAGAAACACTCAATGGTATAAATAATTATGTGCATAAAGAATTGTGACCTCCTAACTACAATGCCTTAAGATTTCTGCTTATGCCTAAAGTGAAGTGCCTAAGATTGCATTTCCTTGTCCTACTTCATTAACTTGTTCTTTGGTTGGTTATATAAAATAGTTGTTGCTGACTGTCTCCTTTTATGCAGGTTTTACCCTTTCTTGCTCTTGGAGTTGGGGTAGATGATGTCTTCCTTTTGGCACATGCATTTAGTGAAACTGGGCAGAATAAGAGAATTCCATTTGAGGTAAATTCAGATATTTATTACGTTACATTAAGCATTCAGAAAGCTCACTAAATCTACACTTTAGTTTTTCAATTAGCAGCTGACAACATAAATCATTTCTTATGTTACTCCAGTTTATTTATCTTAGAACTATGCAGAGTAAACTAATAGTACTATAGATGACCAGAGACTGTCAAATAGTTTTCCAAATTTTCTCAAACTTTTGGACAATCAGTAACTCAATTGGCATTATCAGCAGAGATGTGTGTGTGTATATATATATATGATTAATGCCTCCCCCCCCCCAGCAGAATAATCTGGAAATATTATTGGTATGTTATTTTAGAGGAATGAAATGATGATTATATTATATAGTTTGTGATTATTTGCCAAAGTAGATGTTATTCTTCAAATAAGTTATTTGAATTTGAATCAAAATCTCAATCATTCTCCCAAGTTTTTTGAGAACTGTTTACATACCGAAATCAGGCTATTTCTTCTACAGTCTGTTTTGGAAATTAAGAAGAAAGTTGTTTGTAGAAACTTTCCATTTAGTTTTCCACTTCTATTATGCAGTCGAGTTAGATGCGAAAGTATCTATATACTATTAAAACTCTCATTTCCATAACCTTTAACTGGGCAAAACGGCATACGTTTTGGACCTGACACCCTTTCTCAGGCCAATCCACCTCACATGATTGTAGTTGTGAGGAAAATAGGAAGTGGATGGAGCATTATGTATGTTCCCTGCCTTGAGTTACTTAAAAAGTAATAAAGGTGGGAATAAAAATCTAATAAAAATATTTTAAACCAAGATACCTTACCTGGATTAACTTACAGAATGTGTCCAAAATCTGAGACCCATGACTCCTGTGGAATTGAAATTTGACAAATTTTATAAAACAGTTTATGTATGACATAAAAATTATATGACTTTTTCCCCCCCAAAAAAAAAACACCCAAAGAAAAGCCTCCCTGCTAATCATTAAAAATGGCTAGTTCTCTTCTGTCAAATTTGTAGAACGTAGAGGATACAAGGTTGTTGCTAAATGGGTAATTTTGAGCCTTAAAGTGTGATGTTCTTATGGTTATTTTTGCTATATTTGTTTTTATTTGCTTTGAACCACCCAGAGCAGCCTGTAAATTCTGTTCAATATCTATTTCTCTATTACACTGTAATTTTGTAGATTATGCGCTATGTAATTGCAAATTAATTCCACATATGTCTGTATATTTCAGGATAGAACAGGGGAATGTCTGAAACGCACGGGTGCAAGCGTGGCCCTTACGTCTATTAGCAATGTTACTGCATTCTTCATGGCTGCCTTAATTCCCATTCCAGCTCTACGGGCATTTTCACTCCAAGTAAGTTCTTCAAGTAAAATTAAACAACATTTAATTCATTATTTCTCGATAAGGTCCAGAGATGAAGCTCTTCACATTTAACACAACTGGGGAGGGCTGGTGGGGAAAGCTGGCCCAGGGCATAGTGTTTGGATTGGGTGAGGGCACAAATTCCCAATTAGAAAATGGTTCTTCAGGGAACAAAGTGATATGTTGACAACAAGGTCTGCACTGACTTTCCTATCTGAAGCATATAAAGCACATTTTCAGAGGGCAACAGTTTGGGGAAAGTTTGCTTGCTTAATTTTAGATGTACTTCTTTTCATGAGTATGGTTGACTTGAAACTGCAGTTATCTTCATGTGATTTTTGATTCCTAATTCTCAAAAAATCTGATACACAGAGTAGAAACTGTGAGTTGAACATGGACATGTTAGCAAACTTTTGCTGTATGGTTGCCTTGTGGCTGCGAATTCCTAGCCACAATATTTGGAAATATGTATTGGACTAAAAAAGGAAAATAGCATTAATTTGATGGAATGCAACTGGAAATTGTAGAATTATTGTTATAACACAAATGACAGGCAAAGTAGGACAAAGACACTATATTTTGATAAATTCTCTAAATGTGTTTCTGTTGTGTATGTATCCTGCATGACAAATTCAGATGCACAGTCCACATCTCTGTAAGTGAAAGGTTTTTGTGCATCATGTATACTTTTATATTGAACTTAGTCTGATTCTTTTTTCCTCTTTATTAAAAAGGCTTTGTTTTATTAAAATAAAGAACTCTGTGGCAGAATTCCATAGACCAGGGGTGTCAAACTCATGTTGTCATGGTGTCGTCATGTGACGTATCATGACTTTTTCACCCTTTGCTAAACTGGGCATGGGCGTGGCCAGCGCGTGATGTATCTGGCCTGTGGGCCACAAGTTTGACAGCCCTGCTTTAGATTCACTGAAAGTGGGGGTTTCTTTCTCCCCAGTATCTTCTGATTAATTAATTGGAATCTCCAAAAGCTGAGAAATGTAGCTAATTAAAGCAGAGGAATAATTATTTCAGGAGTCTTTGGATTTTGTAGAAATAGCTATAATATTTATTTGTTTATTTTATTCAATTTCTATAGCCACCCATCTCAATCAATGATTCTTGGTGTCCAGCCAGGGATTTGTGCAAGATTTATGCTTACTTCTGTATGTTGAGTTTTGTTAAATCTCGGGTTTTCTATGTCTCTATACCAACTGCAAAATGGAATGTTTAATCTGAATTCTCAATCAGATCTCAGGCTGTGTTCATAAAGATAGAAATTCTATTTAGAATTTCTTGTGGTCTCTGATAATAATTTGAAAACTCTGCTATCTTGTCAGAGATTTTGGTAGTGAGTATCGCATTTGTGGCAGATTCCCTCAGTGGTCTATAAAAAGCATTATATTTTATTTTAAATCTTCCTCCTTTTTCTTTTGCTGATTGATAAATCAGTGTGTGACCAGTTCTCTTCACTTGAATGTTTGCATTTTAAAATTTAATAAAAATTAAAGGGGTAATTATTTTGCATTTTCTTTTTTTAAATAAAATTTTGTTTTGTTTATCCGATGAGATTGCTATGTCTCTGATGAGATGGAAAGTAGCACCAGATACTCTAATCACCATGCCACTATACTACATAGCCAGAAGGTGGCAGAGGTTATTTTTGTATTTTGAGATTTAATCATCAGAAGACCAGCATGAGATGTGAGAGGATATGAGATATGCATCAGATGAGGCCACCTGCAAAAGATAAGTGGTGGCAAAAGCAAATATTAATCAAATACCCCAACTCAGGACAGGAAATGATGTGTGTGAAGATCCAGAGGATTTCTATGAAAGCAGTGTCAAAACCTCCAGCTTTCTACCCTGAAGGCCTCGGCGGTATTTTACAATTAAAAAACAAATTGAATAACATTACTTACATATAAAAGACATGAAGAATATGTGTACATATTTTTCACTATTTTTATTTATGTCAAAGATCCCTGCTCAAATATTTGAAAGGATAGAAACGATGGAGATTATGTGCAATAAAGCTCATTTCTTCCCTTTGATTTAGTCTAGTGAGTAGGATACAAATCAGTAGTTGCAAATCCAAATTCCTTGAATTAAGGAAACAAGATTTTGACCTAACCTTTGAAATGAGTGTTTTAACAGGAAAAAAGACTGCCTCAGAAGGAAATGCCTTTTTCTACATAGATAGACTAGTTAGGAAACTGTTGGAAAGGTGGTAGCAGTAGATTTCCTAAATGGGCAAAGGGTCTGTCTAAAGACCTTTGAGAGCCATTTACTTATATGATTTAATTGTGTCTATATTCAGTAACAATACTTTCAGATGTGGCTTTTGTTTTCTGCTTAGATCCCGAGTGGTAGGTAGATACACAAAAGGGCAAAATGGTGTATCATAGAGCAACAATGTTTGATTCAATGTACTTCAAACTTAAATAATGCATCCAAAATCCAGGACTCTTAACTCCCGTGGGACTGGAATTCGGCAAAGTTGTGGCAGCTTCAAGGCTGCCATGCTGCCACATTGCCGTGGACAGCTGTAGTCATAGGATCATCATTTCTAATCCTAACCCTAACAGCTTCCCACAAGTAAAGCCAATGGGAAGCCAGCTGGAATTCACTCCCACTCATATTGTTTTTGTTAAAAAAAACTTGGTCATTCTGTTTCTCTGCTTAGGTAAGGAAATGTGTAGTGAGTATGCTGATGATATCCAATTCTACATCTGAGCCCCTAGTGAATTAAATGATATATTTTGTACTTCTTATCTCAGTGTCTAGAACAGAGGTCCCCGAGCTGTGGGCCATGGCCATGACCTATTTGCAACCAGGCCACGTGGGCTGGCAGGCACACATTGTGACTCATGCAAGCAGCATGCGTTGGTGCAAGCACCCTCGCTTGTGTGAGTGGTGGGGGTGCCAGATTCACAACCCAACTTGTGTGAGCAGCGGGCACCAGGCTCGCAGCCCCACTCATGCAAGCAGCTAGGCATTGGCGCACTCACACAAGAGCTGGAACTCATAGCCCCACTCATGAGAGCAGCAGGTACTGGGACTTGCAGTTCTGCTTGTGTGAGCAGCAGGTCTACGCACCCCCGCTTGCACAAATAAAGCTGTGAGTGCACACAAACCCATTGCCTCTTCCCTCACCCCCCTCATGCCAGGCTACCAATCCAATTTTAACCTGTAAGCAGCCAAGAGTTGCTTATTCTATCAGATGGGCCGCTATATAAATTAAGATAGATAAATACAAGAATAAATAAATAAAACATCTCTGAAATGATGACCTAAGGGGTTCCAGGTTGTCTAGTTACTTACTATAAATGGCAGCTCATATTTTACTCTGTTCTTGTCAGAGGGATTTTGCTCACCCAGGCCACTCTCTTCTCTTGTGGTTCTCCTCATATTTGTATAAGTAGGATAGGCTGGGAAAACACATGTGCACTCACATAACTTTCTATTCATACTTTTCTTCCATATCTCTCTACAGTGACAACTGACATAAGACTTAATTATAATCAGATGAACAGTCTCTGATTTGGCATTTATGACATAAAAGCAGGGGTGGGGGAAGGCCTTCCATTGGGGCTTTCTCCTTTCTGGGATTAGATTAATTCCCTGGTGCTGTGGATAACCTTGTAATTCTTGATTAAAAATGCATTTAGTTTCATAACCCATATCTGTTTTCTGTGACTTATATAGACTGATATCCATGAGCTAACAAAATTGTTTTTCTTACATGAACTGATAATATAGAGCCCAGCTTATGTGGATTTAATATTCTGGATCATAACCAATATCTTTGCAAAATGCTATCACATGCACCCTGCTCTCATTTTCCCTCCCTCCCTCCTCCTTCTCTCTCTCTCTCTCTCTGCACCTACATTACTTTTTCTATTTTATAGTTAAAATTGTGATTTCCACCCCAAAGATAATGCTGTAGCACAGGAGTGTCAAACCCAAGGCCTGTGGGCCGGCTTTGACCCACGGAGTGCTTAGATCTGGTTAGGTGCCCCTGACACGAATGATGTCGAGCTGGCCACACCCACCCTGTCCCCCCACCCCACCCGAGGTCAAACACAACCCTGATGTGGCCCTCAATGAAATCGAGTTTCACACCTCTGCTCTAGCAGAAAGACAGTTGATAGCAGATTCCAACCTTAGTAGAGATTTGGCACTTGCATTTTCTCAGGAGTCACTTTTCTCTTGCTTGATTCATCAGTCATTAAAAATATGCTTATTGCAACTCTTGTGGAATTTTCAGGTGAGGCGGATTTGAATACAGCATTTTTTTTCTTATGATCACTTCTGAACCAGATTTATTCACTCAAATGTTTTGTCTACCAATCGTGCAATTTCATAAGAGAAACCAGTTTCAGTGCTGTCCACTAAATATATATTTTGTATTGCACAAGGAAAGGAAAGCTATTTTTTTCCTTGTTAGCAGTTGCTATTTATTTTCTTGTATACATTTGGTGTTTGTTTTACTTCATATTTTACTAGCTATGGTAAAATTCAGATGGTGCATACTGTGGCATTCAGAATCAAAGGGCAGTGCAAGTTACTTTTGGGTGGTCTGTTTAAAAATGTGGAATTTTCTGCTCTTAAACAGTTCTCCACCCTGCCTTTGGTCATTTAAAGACAAAAATTTATTTTATGAAGAATTCCTGTCTGTCCAGGAAATCCTCCACAGCCAAGTTAAGAAAGCATAGCAATGTAACAACACTGTTGCTTTTCTTTTCAGTAATGTTTATAGCTGTTTCTCTATATAAAAGTTCTATATCAGATGGGCTTAAACAGAAAGTTTCTTTAACCTTCTTCTCTCTTTTTTCGCTTTCCCCGAGACACTAAAAGATAACAATCAAAGCCTCTTGGTTTGTGAGGCTCAATATTGGTAAAATAACCCAAATGCTGAGAAAGGAATACATGACTTCTTGATAGGGTAAGAACCTAAGTCAAGCCTGAAGATTAATTCTCTCTGTAGTTTTATTTTTATTTTGTTCATATTTATTTGTCACCCATGGAGGGGTGTGTGTGTGTGTGTGTGTGGTATGAGGCAACACACATTAAAAGAGACAGGGCTTCAAACACAAATGCAACCACAATCTTAATTTTTTTATCTTTCCTGTGTTACTTGAATATCTTTGTCAGATTAAATTTCTTTGTAGCTATATGATATTATACTCATAAGTCTTAAGTCAGGGGTGGGCAACTATAACAACCTTACAACCTGTGGACTTCAATTCCCAGAATTCTTGAGCCCATAGTATTGCTTCTTGGAACTTGGCCCCCATCCCATCCCATCCCATTGCAGAACCTCAACGCAACTTCAAGAATATGTCTCCCTATACTGGGAGCTATAGGGTTACAGGTAGTCCTTGACTTACAATCATTCATTTAGTGACCAATCAAAGTTATAACAACACTGAAAAAAGTGACTTGTGCCTATTTTACACACTTAAAACCGTTGCAACATTCCCTGGCTATGTGATCAAACTTCAGACATTTTGGCAACTGGTTCAAATTTTTGACAGAAAACCTGGGGTCATGTGATCACCTTTTTCAGCCTCTGATAAGCAAAGTCAATGTGGAAGACAGATTCACTTAACAACCATTTTCCTAACTGAACAGTTGGAGTGATTCACTTATCAACTGTGGCAAGAAAAGTCATAAAATGGGGCAAAATTCACTTAACAACTGACTTGCTTAGCAACTGAAGTTTTGGTCTCAATTATGATCATAAGTCAAGGACTACCTGTATTTCATTGATCTGTATATGAATGGGGTATTCCTGATCATGGAGATCAATTGACCTTAACATAGTAATGAAAACATGAGCAGTGGCTTTACTTGTTTGTTTTTGAAGGGTAAGATGATGGAAAATGGCTTGGATTTGGGTATCTGTTTTTTTATGCAGTGAATTAATTTAGTGGTTAAAACATCAGGCTTGAAACTGGGAGAATGTGAATTCTAGCTCTCCTACACAGGCACAAAGTCAGCGAGGTAACTTTGGGACAATCACTTTCTCTAAGCCTTGGGAAAGAGGCAGTGAAAAACTTTGCCAAAAAAACCCTGCAGGGACTTATAGAATAGAACAGAATAGAATAGAATTCTTTACTGGCCAAGTGTGATTGGACACACGAGGGATTTGTCTTGGTGCAAATGCTCTCAGTGTACATAAAAGAAAAAATACATTCATCAAGAGTCAAGAATCATAATAACAATAAGCAATCAAATCATACTAGGAAACAGTCAATATAAATCATAAAGATACAAGCGACAAAGTTACAGCCAGACAGTCACAAGTGGGAGGCGATGGGTGATAAGGAGTGATGAGAAGATTAATAGTAATAGTAGTGCAGACTTTGTAAATAGTTGGACAGTGTTGAAGGAATTATTTGTTTAGCAGAGTGATGGCGTTAAGGAAAAAACTGTCCTTGTGTCTAGTTGTTCTGGTGTGCAGTGCTCCAGGCAGTCTCCAAGAATCAGACATCAGGGGAGTACAGCATCTGTGTGCTTTTTCTCCCAAATCATAAGAAACCACACTATCAATTTTTAACACTAGTGATTGGAAGTAGTTCTGGAAGCCATAAAAGAAGGTTTGGCTTACATAAGGCTCTTGGATCTGAGACTGTCAACTCTTGCCCAACATTTTTATTTTCACAGGTATTTTATTACCATACTCATCATTTATGGCAAGTCTTAAAGACTTAATTAAAGTTTCAGTGACCTACCCTGTGTTCCACTTCACTTATTCTTAAGTTCTACCTGTGATATGGATACCATCAATTAAGAGCCCTTAATTTACACCATGCAGTTTCTTCCGTCATAAGCTTCTCTACTCACAAAAAAAACTGATGGCATGATCTTTTTCCTATAGCGAGAGCCTTTGAGAGAAGCAAAAAGATATCCTTTTCACTTGCTTAATGATGCACAGTGCCCTCTTAAGTACATGTACATAGTGGGAGTAACAGTGCCAGCTGCACTGACTCATTTATCATTTTACTCCCAGCTTAGGCTGGAACAGTTGCATCTATCTACATCTAGTTCCTTAAGTTCTTTTTTCCCAGTCATAATACCTTTAATTTTGGTTGCAAATGCTGGGCAGGAAGACAGAGGAAGAAAATATAAAATTGTGAATTTCATTAGGAAGGAGATGCATGTGATTAGCAATAAGGTGCAAAACTGATCTCTTCATTGGTAATACCTCTTATCAAACAATACACCCACTTACTCTGGGTGGCCTGAAAGGGATAGTATATTGGAATATATAGTCAGGACCTCACTTTACTTCTCTCAATAACTTCAACTCAGATCTTATTTTATTTCAGAGAATTCATAGGGCAGCAGCCACCATGTTTTAAAGCAGAAGATTTTTGAAAAAATGATTTGTAGATGGTGTGTCAGTGTGGAACCTATACATAAAATAGTCTAAATATTTCTTACATATTTATTATACTTGGATGGTACCCAGTTCCTGAAGATTCTG
This sequence comes from Pseudonaja textilis, assembly GCF_049901715.1. Taxonomy (NCBI): domain Eukaryota; kingdom Metazoa; phylum Chordata; class Lepidosauria; order Squamata; family Elapidae; genus Pseudonaja; species Pseudonaja textilis. Next base: position 198,716,387 of record NC_141991.1, on the reverse strand, counting down.
GGCAATTAATCTCAAAAATAGGAACAAAAACAATACGGGAATGGTAATTGGATTAGGTGGCTCTATTGTTTATAATTTGATGCCCTCTTTTAGCTTTTTATTATAATATTACATTTTTGTATTCTTAGAATGTTTTTGAAATTGTTTTTATAGTTTGTTTGCACAGCACCTAAAATCATGCTGCATGAGAAAAGTGGCCAAAGAACCAATATGTCGTCGTCCCCCCCGTCCCCCCCAATTTTCAATCATAACATAACATTGCAAGATGGAACAGATGGGACTTCACAGTTTGCTAAAGCCCAAAAGGGATGAATATTCTATGCATATTAAAGCTGTCGAGGACAACTGAGCCTTCCTTTCTTTGTGAGCAGTGGAGCCAGAACACTTTAGGATTAAGAAATATAGTTGCTCTCTAGGCCTGTGGAACTCCATAGGGAAAATGAGACTTTCGGATTTACCTTTTTACCGATGGGTGACTTGAAGAAACTTTGCTATTCCTGTTACACAAGGGTGAGGTAGTTTTTAGTCAATTCTGTAAAAAAAAAAAAAGTGGTTCATAAACTGCTGTAACTACCTGAGGAAGGGGTGCTGGTGGTAATTTGAGCCTATCATGAGATAATGGAACAACTTCTTTTTAGGCTTAGGGATCCCCTTTTATGGGACTCCGTTCTGGGAGTGCTTCAGTCTGGTATAAACTACCTTTGTATTTTCCCCACAGCATCCCGGATAAATTGTAAGAACCTCATTCTTTCATTCTTTTTAGCTAAGTGATTTGTAAATGCAGCCAAATGTGGTTTATATAATAAATGGTGTTTTAAGCAAACGATGACTTAATGAGATTGGTGAAAGCAGCATAAATTAGAGGTAGTGTGGGTTACTGAAATATAGTCTTAGCCAATATCTTATTAGACACCAAGACATGAACTGAAAAACAATGTAATGCATTTCCAAAAATCAAAAATATTTAGTCTGATCAATGCTGGGACCGGAGACTTCCTAGAAACTGTATACACATACATATAACAAATAAATGAAAAGAACCATCTTTTTTCTATCTACTATGCATATCATCCTAAGCAAGTCTGTCTTCTTTTTATTTTCCTGAGCAAATTCCAGTAAAGGAATTCTGTAGGGGAAAGGGTACATATTGGATAGTGATATATATACTGTATGCATGTTTGAAATTGAATTGATATTCATAACTAGTGAACCTTCATTAATTGTTAATCATTTGTTTGAAGGCTGTACCAAAATATGGTCTGACATACTGCTTTCCTTGGTAATTTAGAATCAATCTGGAGAGACAAAAATTATAGTGCAAAGTATCTATAAAACTTCAGGGAAAGAGTGTGATAAAATACAAAAAAATACTAATGTGGTGAAGGACCTCGTTAACCTTTGCAAAATCTTTCTTTCTATATTTTAAATAAAAAAACCAGGCTGCTGTCAATATCAATCTTGCCTAAATAGCCGTTTGTTTCTCTGACAGTTCTTCCTAGTAAGGTACAAAAGAGAATACTGAAGTCCTGACTCATGTACCTTATGTGGTAAATCAAGAGCTGTTTAAATGAATGGATCACTGATTTGAAACACTAAGTAGTGGCTAATTGGTCTCATAAGCAGCTTCCACTGAAGAACACTTCTGTGGTTACATTGTGGGTCTTGACTTGGAGCCTAATTTCTCTCTCTCTACTCTACTCTTTTTTGACACAAAAAATATACTAAAATTAAATTAATATGCACATCAGAGATTTTCACATTTTGGGGGGTCAATTATTTTTTATTTGTTCTAGTTTATCCCATGAGAAATGGATTTGAGATCTGGTAACACAGACAATGATGCTTATTAGGACAATATCTAATTCTTAATATTTCATTGCTATATTTAAGTTTACCATATGGAAACCTAATTATAACCTGACTTCCAGTGTTGAAATAACAATAGTTACATACAACTTTAAATAAAAATAAACCTTCCTTCCTTCCTTCCTTCCTTCCTTCCTTCCTTCCTTCCTTCCTTCCTTCCTTCCTTCCTATTGCTGATGTTCTTCTTTCTCTCTTTAATTATACAGGCTGCTGTGGTTGTAGTATTTAACTTTGCCATGGTTCTGTTAATTTTTCCTGCTATTTTGAGTATGGACCTATACCGCCGGGAAGATCGGAGGCTGGATATATTCTGCTGCTTTACAAGGTGAGATGGAAGGAATATTACAAAGATTACATCATTTTAAATGGACACTTTACCACTGACTACTTTAGCCAGAGATACTAATTCCTATAGTTCTATGGTAGAATTTGAGGTCAGTTTCAAATCTCTTATATTCCAGCTGAATGGAAAACTAGGGCTATAATGTCTGGAGCAGCAATAATGTCTGGAGCATTATTGTACCTTTGGTTGCCACGAACTGCTCTATGGTTGGAAGAGATTGGTTGACCAGTTTCTTATGATTATATCAATGTCATTAAGGAAGATATAATAGCAGCCACAAAATGCACTTCACACATCACTAAACTATAATGTGTTTTGGCTTTGAGAGGGTCTAGTATGTTTTCTTTATTCTGCGGGTGAACTGGTATAATTGAATACTAATCAATATACCAGTAACTCCTCCTCTCTAATCATTTTGTGTGGTTTCAAAACAGAACAGTGGTGGTTTTGCTAATTCAGTAATATTTTCAGAAACACAGAGAGTATTAAGGAACTTAAACACTAGGTTGTGTTTCTTTGTACAGAAACACTTTATTAAATGTTAACAAATAATACGTCATAGAACAATTCTGGTCACAACCACAGTGCATTAATCTACTTTTGCTCTTTTTCTTTTAGCCCCTGTGTCAGCAGAGTCATTCAGATTGAACCCCAGCCATATGCAGAGGCCAGTGATAACTTACGCTACAGCCCTCCGCCGCCCTACGGCAGTCCCAGTTTTGCCCACGAAACTCAAATCACCATGCAGTCTACAGTCCAGCTGCGCACTGAATACGACCCCCACACTCAGGTTTATTATACCACAGCAGAACCTCGGTCAGAAATATCGGTACAACCAGTCACCGTGCCACAAGATAACCTCAGCTGCCAGAGCCCAGAAAGCACCAGTTCAACCAGGGATCTTCTTTCTCAGTTCTCTGAAACTACACTGCATTGTCTTGAACCTCCCTGTACTAAATGGACATTCTCCTCTTTTGCTGAAAAGCAGTATGCGCCACTCCTGTTAAAACCAAAAGCAAAGGTAATGTTGGTTGATTAGTCTTATTTTTTGTGGTCACAATTAAAATATATTGGCCATCCTTGAAAATCTAGAGAGACCTCTAAGTATCTAACATTAATGCTGGATTCTGCCTTCATATACAGATCCTTCAGTTTTAAAAATGGCACTGGATTACCTCTGGAAATAGCTTTTATATAAGCTTACCCCCTTCTCCTTCAGATACAGGTAGTCCTTGACTTATGACCACAATCAAACCCAAAATTCCTGTTGCTAAACAAGGTAGTTGAGTTTTACCCCATTTTATGACTATTCTTGCCACAGTTTATTTATTTATTTAGAAAATATATATTGCCATCTAGTTGGACATGGTGACCAAGGCGGCTTACAAAGGTATAAAAATAGCATATAAAAGAAATAAAAATACTAAAAAGAAAAATAATAAAAGAACAACTCCCCACCCTGGCGAGAACTATGTTCATACTAGCCATTTAATGGGCTTCATCCTTCTCTGGGTTCTGCAGGCCCACTGACAGAACCATGTCTTTAGGGCCTTCCGAAAGAGTGTTAGAATGGAGACCAGTCTAATCTCTGGGATGATGTTCCAGAGAGAGGAAGCCACCACAGAGAAGGCCCTTCTTCTGGGTCCCACTAGGTGTATCACCTTAGGGGGCGGGACCCACAACATTCCTTGCTTCCCCACTCTAGGAGGTTGGGTAGATGTGACCAGCAAGAGACTGTCTCTCAGATAACCTGTTGTTAAGTGAATCACCACAGTTGTCAAGTTAGTAACATGGTTGTTAAGTGAATCTGGCTTCCCCATTGACTTCACTTGTGAGAAGGTCACAAAAAGTGATCACACAACCCGGGACACCAACCTTCATAAATATGAGTCAGTTGCCAAGTGGCCAAATTTTGATCATGTGATCATGGGGATGCTACAACGGTCATAAGTGTGAAAAATGGTCATAAGTCACTTTTTCCAGTGCTGGTGTAGTCAAACGGTCGCTAAAAGAACTGTTGTAAGTCAAGGACTACCTGTACAGTATGTGTAGATGTCAGACACATGGCTTGATCATTTGTGGTTCTAGATCCTTAGGATGCTTTTCCTTCCTAGGAAGTTGTATCTCAACTTTCGCATTATTGTTGCCATTTCAATTTCTCCTGTCGAAACATTTGACCAAACCATTAAGATTCCTTAAGGCTCTGGATTGAAAATGAGTAACTATAGGAGCAGGAGGAACACCTGAAGGCAAGGAATCAAAGTCAAAATTGAGACCATGATAATGTTATGAAAACCTTGTTCCCTTTTTATATATCTTGTTCACACAATGCATGTAAAGGAGGCAGGGATTTGATTGTGCAGTTGTGACTGCCATTCTGATGTCTCTGGTACTGTATTGATAAGGATTTGGGCATGTAAATGAAGCAGTTGTCCCAGGTGTTGCTGAATCTTAGCTCAGTTTGAATACTTTTACAAACAACATGGCTGCCATTAGGCTATTAAAAATACGCAGAGACTATTAATTAGGTCAACATATGTGAGTGGCACTAGATTAAGAATGCTATGCTAAACATTGGTGGAATCATGCATCACGTTGAACCATTGTTCTAACTATGGTTTGTTAAATAACCCATTAATTGCTGGGCTCACATATTGGGCTGATGCATGATTTATAATCTACCACAGCTAGCTGCATGCAACATGCTAAGCCTAAACTCAGCAAACTACAATTTGCTTGTTGGTACAATTTTGTCAGCTCAGTCAATGAATATATTGGCTCTGCTGAAAATAGTTTATGAAACCTGAGAAACCACATAGTCCTTATAGAAGTCATAGGTTATAACGTTAAATGGTTCCATATGCATCCTTTTGTAGCTTTTGTAGACCATGGTTTTTAAATGTTAAAAGCCATTTACTTATACATGCTTTTTTTCCTGCGTTTTTCCCCCCACAGATTATGGTCATTTGTCTTTTTCTGGGCTTACTTGGCCTCAGTCTTTATGGAACGACTCGTGTGAGAGATGGATTGGATCTCACAGACATTGTACCACGGGAAACTCGAGAGTATGAATTCATTGCAGCCCAGTTCAAATACTTCTCATTTTACCACATGTATATTGTTACCCAGAAAGCGGATTATCCCAACATCCAACAGTTACTTTATGAACTTCACAGAAGCTTCAGCAATGTGACCTACGTCTTATTGGAGGAAAACAAGCAACTTCCTAAAATGTGGTTGCATTATTTTAGAGATTGGCTGCAAGGTAAAACCAAACAGCAATAAATATATCTTTCTTGCTAATGTACTTGGCTATGGATGGATCATAACCAGGGGTGGGATGCTACTGGTTCGGCCCGATTTTATAGAACCTGTAGCTGCGAAGAACAGCTGACACCGAATTGGTTTGGTGTTTGGCCCACCCGCCTGCCCAGGCTCTAGGCTGTCCTTTATTCTCTGCTTTTCCTTCCTCGGTTGCTTTGCTTGGCACAGCTGAGGTTGAAAAAGCAGAAAACAAGAGGATTTTCAAACGCTGCGCACTGGAGCAGAGTGCTTGTCAGCTGTCCAGGCAGCAGAGCTAATGATTTCTTGCAAACACTGCACACACGATTGTCCCCAGTTCGAAGAACCAGCAAATCGCTCCACTGGCTGGCCCAGCCCCTCCCTGTCCACTCATTCCTTACCTGGCATGCGAACCCCCCAACCATTAGTTGTTCTGCTCTGCCAGGAGATTTAGATTAGCTAGAAACCAGGAAATCCTTGGATTTCTTGCTTTCTGGCTAATCTAAAAGCTGAGCCGAACCTTCTTCAGGACTGAATCTTTTCAGTGCAGACTCAAGTAGCCGATTGCAGATAGATAGATCTCTTAGTTAATCTGTGATTCTGTGAGCAACTCAATCTGCCTGCCTGCTTTGGGGTAAAAGTTGCTCTTTTTTTAGTAAAAAATTCAATATGTACATACATGGTATGTTCTGAGTTAATTTTGTGAGTTTGCTTGCTAGCAAATTTTATGTGACAGACTCAGATAACCGATTGCAGATAGATAGATCTCTAAGTGATTCTGTGAGCAACTCAATCTGCCTGCCTGCTTTGCCTGTTTTGGGTAAAAGTTGCTCTTTTTAAATAAAATAAATAAATATTTACATAAATATTTATAATAATTATATACAAGCCATGCCCACCAAGTCACATGATCACCAAGCCTTGCCCAGTCAACAAGCCACGCCCACCCAGTCACATGACCACCAAGCCACACCCACAAATTAGGCCATATTCACAGAACCGGTTGTTAAGAAATTTGAATCCCACCCCTGATCGTAACAATAATTGATGCTTTTCTCCTGTGTAATTTTTATGAAAATTGAGTTTTTTACCAATTATACAGATAGTCCTGTATAATTTATTTGCCAACAAGTCCTCACATTTATGAGGAGTTCTTTTTGAGGTCTGCAAAGCAAAGCAAAGCAAAAATAAAATCATGTGCAAAGTTGCAGTTTCATTTCGAGATCACTTTGCTTAATAACTGAGTTGGAGATCCCAGTTATAGTCACTCAACAAGGACTACTCATATTCTTTTTGAGACACCTACACTAATTTTATGCAGATAACTCAGTTATTTCTTTCTTTTAACTAAGAAAAGAAACGATTAATCTGCATTGAAATACAGTATATATATTCTCTCTGACCAACATTTCAGGGAATGCCAGATGGATATTCTACACACTAATCGGATAAATTCATATTATGCAATATATATCTATATCTATATCAGTATTTTTTTTTGGGGGGGGTGCAGCTTTGTAAATTAATTTCAAATAACTAGGGTCAATAGCCGTTCTCTCTTTCTCTAGCCAAGTTGTATGTGTTGTGTCTGGTTAGGTGTGCACCCTCTCAGTGTTTTTATTCCGAATGTCAAAGAGAAAGTTTTATTATAAATTTCTGCATGTGGAAAACTCTAAAGCAGAGGTGTCCAACCTCGGCAACTTTAAGACTTGTGGTCTTCAACTCTCAGAATTCCCTAGCCAGCTTGACTGGCTGTAGAATTCTGGGAGTTGAAGTCCACAAGTCTTAAAGTTGTCAAGGTTGGACACCCTTCTCTACAGGAAACAGAGAAAGAGATTGCAAACAAGAATGAGTACCCATGGTTGTGTCATTCAGACTCTGTTCTTCTTTCAGAGTTTCTTCCCTCTTTGTAGCTATGGCTAACCTATCAGTTCTGTAAGGATGGTTTTGATAACAGCCTCCCAGTGCAGCTGTGAGGTGGGTTGGTGGATCCCTCCCACCCTTCCCTTCTCTGCTTTAGACATGCGGTTGGTTCATCTGTTCTCACATAGCCTCCTTGCGCCGGGCTGTGGCTTCCTATTCTAAATCTGATCCAAATTTGCTCTGTGAGGTATTTTTTTCCCCTCAACCTCTCCCTTGGAAGGGGTGGCAAAGAGGAAAAGAACAGTTGAGAGTGAATAGGTGTTGGCTGTGATCTTTACACGTGCTGGCAGCAGATCCCACAACTTGTATTAGCTCCACAAGTTGAACAGATGGAACAAATTGACAAAATCATGTTCACTCATGCTGTGCTCAAGCAGGAGCTGGGTTGCTGTTTGAAGTTTGAATGGTGCGGTGTGAGTTTCTTTTTCCTCCAGCTTCGCGGTGGAATTTCTGGTCATGTTGTTGTATAACCTATGGCTTCAGCATCTAGTGGTAGCCGAAACAACTAAAGTCCTTTGTGTCTCCTCCCCGTTGTGTAATTCCTTTTAGGGTTATGAATGGATAAAACTTTTTTTTCAGATAATGGCCCCATTTCTGATTTTGTTATTACAGTTTTTTGGCTCAGTACCTGGATTGTATTTAAATGAAGCAATGAATTTTCCCTCTTAGCGTTTTGTTTGCAAGTTACTTGCTGCTTACGTCTTTCATTGTAGTTTTCAAGTCCGGTTCTTTACTGTGTGTGTGTTCTCATTTCTTATTAGCACACCGTACAGATAGTAACCCTGCTCATCGGAGTTCTGTCACAAAACATGGAGACTTTTTTTAAGTTTAAAAGAAATGTTTTACCAAACCTGTATTGGTTGTATACATTCTCTTCCTCTACGCATAAACATTAAGACTGAGCAGTCCTTCATATCTGATCTCCAAGAAATGTTTTGGAGAAGATAGGTACATGAACATAACACCTATTGCAACACATTAAAGCATCTGGCTGGTTTGGGGGCTGCTGCATTTTTGCATTCCCATATGCTCTGAAGTGCCTTTTACAGATCAAATTTGAAATACTGCATAGCTGAAGTGAGCTCGAGTGCCAGAGTAAATCTTGCACGCATGAAGTGCCTGCAAAGCTTGTTTTGTTATATACAAGCCATGTGTTCAGCCACACACACACACACAGTAGTGTTATGATGTCAATGTTTTCACGTGTGGAGAAGTTTAGCTAAGTGGGTGTGGGAGAATTGGGCTAGTTTTGAGACAGCAGGAGGTCTGTCTGGAACCCTGGCCTGGCAGCCTTCCATAGACAAGTTGGAAGATGGCGAAGGCAAGCTATGCAAGGCCTGCACTTCTGGGAGGCCAGTGTCTCAAGTTTAGGGCTCCCTCCCAAACATCTGCTTGGGAGGCAGGTGACAGTTCTCCAGCCAGACTCTTCTTGTTACAGGGCTATGGGGAGATACTGGAACAGACAGAACTAAGAGGCAAAAAGAACACTAGGAAAGTAATGGCAACGTTTCACAAGTCTTGTCAGCACTTACTCAAGAGCCGAAAACCTTGGAGTCCTGAAACCCTTTCTTTATTAGTTGGGAAAAAAAGTCTTGTTAGTCTCCTGTCTCTCTTCCATTTTGAGCTGGGTAGATGAGGATTTATTAACCAGTGGGAGTGTTGCCTTCCAACAGGTCTTCAAGAAGCTTTTGACAAAGACTGGAAATCTGGGAAGATCACCCTTCAGAGTTACAAAAATGGATCTGAAGACGCTGTTTTGGCTTACAAACTTCTAGTTCAGACTATTTCAAACATCCGAGATAAACCCCTTAACATGAGCCAGGTATGTTCAAAAATACAGTCGTATGTCTGTGGTTTCAAATGGGACAGTGCAAATGTTTCTTTATTCATGAACTCATTTACTCTTAAAACTTTAATGAACTTGGAAGACAATAGCTCTGAGCTGCTCCCATTTTTATAAGATCCCTGTATTTGCTCGGTAATTTTAACACACCAAAAGCAAAAGAAGTAATGAACAATGGTAGAAATAAGCTTAAGATAAATTGGCTGTTTAACCAATGTCAATATGCATGTGCTCACAACTAGCAATTGCTAGAATGAGTTCCAGTTGATTTCAGTTGACTATACTGAGCTGAAAATGTGCTCAGAATTGTTGAAAACATCCGGCTGATGACTGGTATGCTTGCTTCTTGACCTTTGGGATTGGCTGTATTCAGCTTCAGGCTCTGGGCAGCCTCCCAGGAACCACAGTGGAGCAATAAATACTATTCCCCCTCCTGGATGTTATGTTATATTGGCAATGAACCACATTACCTTCTCCCTCGTTTTCTTCCTTTCACCATATAAAATCTTATTCTATCCTTTGCCTAAGTGGTATGCAGCTACCTTAAACGGACTAGTTTGATGATGAGTTAATAGCATTTGTGCTATTTGTTATTGCCTCCTGAAGGAAAGCAAATTTGAAATCTCTGAAAAAAATGCACACAGGAATCCTTTCACCCTGAATAATGACTGCACAGGTTTTGGATATATTTTTCTAGAAAGTAGATTGGAGCTGTGGAGCTCTAGAGTTTCTTAAGTTATCAGCAATAGCATGGATCCTAGCCTGCTCATCACTTAATAGGAATCAGAATATAATTCTAATATTTCTCTACATTTTTTAGTTGTCTTGGGTGCTAGGATAGCCTTTTTTGAGGCCTTCACTAGGCCAAGAGCCATAGCTACTCTGTTATGGTGAGTTTGCTCCTAACTGTTGGGAAAAATCCAAAGAAAATGTTTCTCTTGTCTTAAATGACTTGATTCTGGAGTTTTGCACAGTGTGATTTAGACTTGTGTGCTTTTCATAATATTCATGAAGATATTGGGTATTGTCTAACGTTCTCTGATTATGAGTACACCAAGGATACAGATCTGTTTCTTCTTTAGACCGGAATCATGTAAAGCTCTGAAAGTTCTGAACAGATGCTTGGGAATTGAAGTCCACAAGTCTTTAAAGTTGCCAAGGTTAGACAACCCTGTTTTAAAGACAGGAACCCAACCAAAAGGTGTACTTCTTTTGTTGAGGATGAGTCACATTCTCCAAGAAGCAGAGCACAGCTGCTGTGGGAAGATTTATTGTTGGGACTCAGGATAGTTGCCATAGCTAGACTTGCTTGTTGGCAGCTTAGGCTGATTTACTGGCTAGCTAGAGCATTTCTTAAGGGGAGTAACTTCTAAGGTAGATTCCTGGGGTGCATTTTATATTTGTTTTCCTTTGCAAATCTGTTCAGAAATTACAATTAGTTCAGAATGTAGCTGCGCAATTATTGGAATGATTCAATGTGTACATTTTACATCAAACCCAAAAGTTTTTCCTAAGTTTGCTTTTTTGGGCAGGACCCAAAGGTGCTTTTTCAAGAGGTAACTGGACTTCCTTGTTTTTCTTTTTCTTTCTTTTTTCTTCTCTGGGCAGGAGTTGTAATTTTCAACCTTGAAAGGCTAGGCTCAGATTATCCAAAGTATATCTCTTGTCAAGTAGTGCTAGAGGTGGAGCTCTTGCCTCACAATCAGGAGGCTGTGAGTTCGATCCTTGGTAGAGGCAGCTATTTCTCTTTCTGGGCAGACTGAGAATATATCTGCTGGAAAAAAACCTCCACATTGGCAACAGGAAGGGCATCTGGCCAGTAAACACTCAGCTCCATTCAGTTGCCCAGACTCCACCCTGCAAGGGATTATAGGGTCGTTAAAAAAAGGATTATCTTTCTCTTGTCAGTCTTCCCACACACTGAAATAGGTTAGTTCTTATTGTCCCTTTCTCCTCTGAGTTCCCAGTAAACAGTGGAAAGCAGAATTCTGCCAATAAGGACAGTATATTTTACTGCATAGGATAAAATTAAATCTTTCCTGCCACAAATTAGATGATGATGATAATGATGATTGGCATCTGACATTTTTAAAATGGGCATTTTGTATATTTATGTTATTAGTGTGTCAGCCTTCATCAAGAAATCCATCAGAAGAAGGAGGCAGAACGGGGACATAAAATGAAATTAAAGAATTCCAAATGACTCTTAAAACTTAAAATACCAGTATAACAAATTTGGTAGGCCTGTGGCTCGCGATATAATTTCCTCTGCCTGAGAGAGATAAAATTGTTCTATGAGAACCTCAGGACCCATGAATTTTATTCTGCAAGTCTAGAAACAATTTGAAGACATAAAGTTGGTGGGTTAATTGATTCTAGATTCTAACTTTTTTAAAAAGCATTGTTGCCACTATTCTTTCAAATAATTAGAAAGCCTTAAAAATGAAAGTTGTGGCAGAATGAAGAACAAACCAAAAAGCCCCTTTCTTTTCTAGCACTACTGAATATCACAATTTTTGTAGTTTAACAAAGTAGATTTTGGTCAATTCATTTGCCTATTTGTCCCCCTGAAGAGAATATTCAGGATACATTCATCTGGTTTTTGATGCTGGGTATCTTCTAAATATGTAGGTCATAGGAGACAAGCGTTAGCAAAATTTGTACAGATGTTGTTTTATTTTTATAGCTCTCCTCCATTTACTGGGTGGCATTTCCTTCAGTGTTAACAACAGAGGTTAACTGCACACAGACGTCTGCAGGACTCTTGCCAGATTTTTTTTTCCTTCCCTTTTCTCAAAACCACCTTTAAATATATTTCTTGGCAGTTTGGTCATTTGCCCCTCTTGGCTGCAGACTGTGTATGAGAATTTAGGCTTAATTGGCTCAGTATTCATCTGGAACCTTCTTTTGATTTAATGTTTCTGACGAATTGCACGCAAAGCGTTTTACACCATTCCAAGCAGTTTGAAAAATCTGGATACAAAATATCTCCCATGCTGGGAATAATATGCTTGTGGTCTCTCTATAAAAATATGTTTCTCACAAACATATGTTCTGTGTGCTCTCATCTGCTGTGTGCCTCAGCCTTTTTGTGTTAAAGATTTGAGCAAGAGTGATTCTGAAAGACTTTGCATTTTTCAGTTGGCTAAACAGCGCTTGGTGGATGCAGATGGAATCATTAACCCAAAGGCCTTCTACATGTACCTAACAGCCTGGGTTAGCAATGATCCTGTGGCCTATGCCGCCTCTCAAGCCAACATCCGGCCCCACCGTCCAGAATGGGTCCATGATAAAGCAGACTATATGCCAGTAACCAGTAAGGAACCTTTTATTATAATATCTTGCTATTTATTCAAATGTCTCTGCTTTTCCTTCCAGGCTTAGCAGCTTTTAAGTCCACTGACATTTTCCAGGACTCTGATTATAAACAAAATAATATATATTGCTTTATTCTGTAAAAACTCAGGAGATAGATGTGGTTGTGTAATGTAGTAGAAGAATGCTGTACTGTAGTAGCATTTTGGAAAAAAATATTTAACAGTTTATATCAAAGTTTAAATCTTGCATTAAGTATTTCATTTCAGTAGGGCAAGCTCATTTTATAAGTAAGGGAAACCACCTAGTTCCATGCAGATTTTTTGTCATTGGGAATGATTGTAGGTTTGTTTGGAATCTGTCAGCAAGCAAAGAATTTCTGGAAAACTAGATTATTCTCTAACACCTACCTTGTATCTGTGAACTATAAGGGTGGGGATGAGAAGACATCTAAAAGAACTATATCCATTTTCCTTGCATTTTTCCTCAACCCTCTCTAAATAGCAATACTAATTTAATGTTGTTTTGACACTTGATTTATTGGTTGGGCTGCTCGCTAGTTATTGGGTGGCAGGCGTGAAGGAAGAAGTGAAGGGGTATTTACGGCAATACAACTGGATAACAAGGAAATTGTCCTTCTATCTCAATCCTAAAGCTCTTGGGCACCCAGCCAAATCGTGTCTTAATGAAAATTTATAGTTGAGATTATAATAGGGCAAACCATGTTTAGCAAGTCAAGGGAATGACCCTGCAGAGTCAGGAACACACAGCTAGTTTGCTCCAAAGCTAGTTATAAAAAGCTTTCTTTAGTGGGAGAAAAGAATGGGTTGTATGGTGGACTTAGCATTGCTTTCAAAAAGAGCATGAAAAATGTAGATATGCCATGTCATTAAAGGATAAAAAATTATGTATTTCCTGAATTAACTACTTGAAGTATTTAATCTTTCTTTGACTGACTCTCAAGGTTATTTTCAATAGCCAGAGAAAATGTAACAAATGTACAGTACTGGCTAATTTTAGCATTCAAAATATTTAACTGATAATCCTGGCCCTATTCACTGCTTCGTTGTAAATTGTTGGGATTATAGTGCTGTCAGCAATACAAGGATTTCAGAAGTATTACCCTTATATCAGAATGGTATAAAGGTACTTGAGATTTTGTAATTCCCTCAGTCCAAATATTAAACATAATTTAATCTGCAAATACTTGTGAGGTTGCTACTTAACGTGGCTTAATGTTGGCTGATAGCAAATTGTGAAACAAAATAGATTAAGTTGGATATTTTCAAATCCTTTCCATCCTAGTAGTTCGGCTTCCTATCTAAAATACTTTAAATAGAAGTATTTTATGCTTTGACAGTTTGTAAACAATGTGGGTACTTTTATAATATAACTTGTTCCAGGTTAATAGGAGAAGTTTAGAATATGGGTACAGAATTAATTAGTTAAAACAATGACAGACAATCTTATAGAATCATAAAGGCCAAAATGCATTAGAGCATCAACTTTCATGATCTGGTTCACATAAAATTAACCCACGGAAAATATGTTAGTTTATCTTTGCTTTTACGATGGACAAACTTACCAACTACTCTGAAATTCCCTACAATGTGCAGTAATGTTACAAAAATCTACTGTGTGATAATAAAAAAAAGTCAATTCTGAAGGATTTTTTTTTCTGTTTTGAGACAACGAGGACTCCAGCCCAAAAAAATTAGTGGTTTTAGAATACCGCTGCTATTTTCTCTTTAGAATGTTTTTTTCAGGATTTCTTTGTAGCATTCAAATATACACTGCATAGAATCCAATGGAGGCATGCATGAATGAAATCTGACATACCCTGTGCCTTTTTGTTATTCAGAGAACTGTATGTGTGGCATTTCACGGTGTATCCAAAGTCATATTTAAATGTAAATTACTACACTATGCTACTACGCACTACTATGCTAACACAGGACATCTAAACAATCACACTCATCTTTTTCCTTCTACATTCAGATTCTTTCCATGTGTATGTATAAAATATTTATATTTATTGTCCTTTTCCCTCCTTTCCTTAGTCCCAGAAGCTGAGCCTATTGAATATGCTCAATTTCCTTTCTACCTCAATGGACTGCGCGATACTTCTGATTTTGTGGAAGCAATAGAGAAAGTGAGAGCAATCTGCAATAATTATACTAGCCTTGGCATTCCCAGTTATCCAAATGGATATCCATTTCTCTTTTGGGAACAATATATAAGCCTTCGTCATTGGCTCCTCTTATCCATTAGCGTGGTTCTGGCCTGCACATTTCTGGTGTGTGCCCTCATTCTTCTGAACCCCTGGACAGCTGGGATCATTGTAAGTATTTGTTGAAGTCAAATTCCTTTTAGCCTAGCTCTAACTCAGGAAGGTTTTGTTTATGTCTGAGCTACTAGTGGAGTGTGTATATTGCATCATTCATGATATATTTATTCTACTTCTTGAGGGGGCAGGTTTTCTTGCTAAAGGTATATGCTGTAATAGCCTTAATATTTTGACCCAGTATTAAGTGGAAGTTTTAGAAATAAAGATGGCTAAAACATTTAGCTTTATCTAAATACCCTAGAAAATAAGGTAAAAATTATAACTTTTGTTTTTAAGTATGTACAGTATGTATTTGTAATGGACAATTTTGGCTTTGGGAATCATTTTCTTGTTTGAAACATCTTCATTTAAACCTATACAGCCTTTGCTGTTAGTTCGCAAGGTTTCAGGGATTCCAGATGAGAAATGCAAGCTAATCCCCAAAGCATGGCTCTCCTTAAACTGCACAGACTCTCTGAGCATCTGAGCACCCATTGACCTCTAATGCTAGTATAACTCATTATTTATAACATTTATAGGTTGCTCATTTTACCTCAAGGTAACTATAATCCTAGACTGTGGTGGGTATTATGCGACTCTTTCACTGTTGAGGAGTCTGGTTGTCGTTAACAATGTTCAACTCCAACGGGAGAGAAGAATGTGGCATAGTGCTGCTGAGTGTAAAATAAATAAATAAAATGGTGAATATAAACTGAACAGACAGACTACTTTTGTATATGTTCTGCGAAGCACCAAATGTCTTTCAGTACACTAGTATTCTTTTCAAGCAGAATGTTTGATGTTATTCTGCCTAAACTTTATGAACTTCTCTGCAACTTATAAAATGGTAGAGGTAAAAAATGATTACTGGGTTTCAGCCTATAGATTAGTATAACAGGTATGTAAAAAGGTAAATGTTTAGTCTAGAAGAGCTGTCTAAAGACTTGGCTGTGTATGTTATCAGTCATGAGTCATTAGCTTATAAAATAATTTATTGTGATTCCAACAGAAGTGGTTTTGGGTTATAGAAAGGAATTCTATCATTTGTACAGAATGTTTTGACCTCCTCCTACAGTTATCTACTTAGTCAAAATCTTGTATCTTTTTATATATCTATCTCAGTACTAGGACTGAATTAAGTAGAGGGTGAAACATTGCAAAAAAAATGAAGACTAACAAAGTTTTAGATTGCAGTGCCAAATTATAAACTTACCTTCAGAGGAAATTACTATATGACATTTCTAAGGATATAGACACTTAATATAATAACTTAAGGGTTTTAAAAAAAATAAGCTAGTTGTGCTTTGCATCTGTGCTTTTGTTTCTGCAACCTGATAAATCATTAACCACCATCCAAAATCTTTTAGGTGGTTGTACTGGCTCTTATGACGGTGGAACTCTTTGGCATGATGGGTCTAATTGGAATAAAACTAAGTGCAGTTCCTGTTGTCATCCTGATTGCATCTGTTGGAATTGGAGTGGAATTCACAGTTCATATTGCTTTGGTAGGTGGCAACATTGCTTCTAATTTCTGACATGAAATGTGTGTGTGTGTGGGGGGGGAATTGTTGTGCAGTTGTTCTAAAATCAAGTACAAATTTGCATACCACAATATGACCATATAAATAAATTGCAAATACTTTGCATGCAATAGCAAAACATTAAAATGTTTACGTATTTCTTAGTTATTTGTTTTCTTATGTTTTCTCAGTTAATTCATATAAACTAGAAGTATAAAAGTATGTCACATGCATGTTTAAATGTATGCGTTTTCCTTGTTTTGGGGTTGTTGTTTTTTTGAGAAGTTATCAAGAGGTGATACACACACACACACACACACACACACACAATTATTTTTCCAGATGAATTCATAAACTTTATCTCAGGCATTTGGGATATGTATACAATATTCTAATCAAATTGGTTTGTCTATTACCCCCATAATGTTGAAGATTTTTTTGAAAATATATTTAATGGGATGAGGAACTTCTACTTTGGGGTGTGTGTGCTTTTATATGTTTGCACAAATTCTCACATATTTATATTTACACTGGTACAAAGCAAATACCAAGGCTTTAAATTAGGAGTAATTTTATAGCATAATCAATTATGCCTATTTCCCAAAACAGATGGTTCTACGTACTCATATTAGTGTATGTGGAAACATAATTTTCTAGGTGTTAGTTTTCCCATCTGTGCCATTTGAGTGATGAAAATTTAAGCTATTACGTGAATTTCACTATCTCCTTGGCACCTACAGGAGGGTGTTTTAAACAGCACTAATTGTAGATTTTTGTTGTAGGAATTATAGTTGAAGATGTAACAGGTTAAATATCCTCTCCCATGCATTGCAGATTTATGTCTGTCATTCCCTCTCTGTCTCTGTCTCTCTCATACACAAACACACCCTAAAACTAGCACCAGGTACTATTTTTTAAAATGCTGACATACCTCAAGGTGATTAGTTTACATCTCATCTACTTATGCCTTTTATCTCCATGCCCCTAGTCATTTGCTACCAAAATACTTCAGGCAGCTGTCATGTAAGAATTAGAATAAAGCTACCAGATTTCTTTTAGAGTATTTTTCTTCCAGTTTGTGTCTTTATTTATTTTTTAATTGGATGGCAGAATTGAGGATGGGTTGAAAAAAACAAAACAAAAAAAGGTATAGAAAGCCCTAACTGCTACCTTTGTTTGTTTGGTTTTTTTGTAGCCCTGTTAAGTTAATATTTTTTGCCACTTGCCTTCTACCCCTTTTTAAAATTAAAAAACTGCCTGCTGATCTAGCACTTGGATGTCAGCTTTCTAATATCACGATGGAGCTTTACTTAAAATAGAAGACATATTTTAAAAGCATTCTTCCAGAATCACAACTGGAAATGAAAAGCATTACCAGAAGTCTAACAGGGGAACTACAAAAGTGTGAGGATAGCGGGCTGAACATAAAAAATAAAGTCATACAGAATATAAAATATTCAGTATTTAGCTATCAATAAATTGCAGTATGTAGTACTTAAAATGAATTTTTGCAAATGAATATTTCATTCATATCTACTCTCCTTTCTCTTGTTTTTCCCCCACATCTCACAGATGCATTCATTTTAGTGTGCTAAAACCTACACTGCATGTTTTTGTAACTCAGAACTTATAAAATGCAGTGACTATTGATCCATCCATTATTTGCATGTACAAATCCCAATTTCTGTCTCTTTAATTTTTCTATGAGCACAACTACAATGTACATTAATTCAGTGCTGTCCAGATGTTCGGAACTACAACTCCCACATGTCATTGTCATTGTCCATGCTTCCTAAGGTCAAGGGAAGTTGAAATCCAAACCATTATGTATAAGGGCTCTGTATATATAACATCAGAAATACATTGTTTTATCTAGCTGATGTTTTGCTGTATTATATTGATATATAACAATCTGTGATATAACACCTTTTCCGACCTTAGATGGTCAAAAAGTACAATTAAGGGAGTGATTACACATTTTAAGAACATAGGGGTGAGAGGAACTCCAGTATAAATATTAATGTAATTAATACTGTAATGTAATATATTAAATCATTGTCATCAAGTTTTAAATGGAAGAAAGATAAGACGTGTTAAATGTTAGGAAGAACAATACACAGCATCAGTGATACCCTAGTTCTTCTTGTTAGGTGAAATGAATGGAATTTTAATAAAACATAAAACAGGAAGAAAGAATAATGAATATATTTTATAGATGTGCATACTAATTAATTTTTTTTTCTAGGCATTTCTAACAGCGATAGGAGACAAAAATCGTAGGACTATCCTTGCATTAGAACACATGTTTGCACCTGTATTGGATGGTGCTGTGTCTACACTACTTGGCGTGTTAATGCTTGCAGGATCTGAATTTGACTTTATTGTCAGGTAGAACTTGCTTATTTTCATTTTTCCCTTTTGTTTTATGAGAACAAAATGAACCTCACTTATCCAATTACTTAAATGTCCTTAATAATTAAATAATAAGACATGTGGATAAGAGAAGCAATATTCTGTTGGGCTGTATATCAGTGTTACACTAATGAAGAGCAGTTTTATCCAAATTCGTCAATGAAATAAAATCCAAACTACATGGCTGGACACCAAAAAATGTCACAACCTTTCAAGTACTCCAGAACTCTTCTTCAAGCAAAAAGCAAGGAGGATATAAGAAGCAAAACCCCCAACAATTGGCTTTAAATTTTACAATACACTTTTTTTCTTCTCTATACTTTATTTTATAACTTCTTGCTTGATAAAGAGTTCAGAACTATCTGCCCCTGCTTGTTATAAAATGTTGTTTTATTATAATAAAAGCACCACCCAATTATGGATTGTAGGCAATATTGTTAGCAGAACTTGCTTTGTAACTGTTTTTCTCTCTTTTGTCTCCTGTCTCGTCTAAAGGTAGAAACAGACTTCTCCTGTTTCTTTATTTCTGAACAAGGAGATCCAGTTATTTGCTTCCTTTTTTCCCAGCAAGCTTTGGATGGTCTCAATTTGAGTTTGGGAATTTCAATATTGAACTGGGTTAAGGCGGAGAGAAAGGGAGAGATGCAGCCGCCCTAATGGGTGTGGCTTCTCACAATTCCTAATTTATTTTGCCTATTTCTGCTTTGGAAACTTGGACATTTCTATCTGCCTGCTGTTGTAATAACGTAACATGCCTGCAATCTTGTGGCTCCACTTTTACTGTACTGTGTGACTAGTTATTTTAACCCTGCTTGCATTGCAGGTGCTGAGAAAAACTCAGAAAGGCTCTTTAGCAGCCGAGACTTTAATAAAAACAT
Organism: Pseudonaja textilis; assembly: GCF_049901715.1. Taxonomy (NCBI): domain Eukaryota; kingdom Metazoa; phylum Chordata; class Lepidosauria; order Squamata; family Elapidae; genus Pseudonaja; species Pseudonaja textilis. The sequence continues at coordinate 198,696,679 of NC_141991.1, read as the reverse complement.
TATGTTAATCTCAAAGATTACGTACTGCCAGTGGTTAACCAGAGATGGCCTTTCACCAAAACATTGTTTACAACAATTTATATAGAAAATAATTTTGAGTTGAAAATCCTATAAAACTATAAGCACCCTGGACCTTTCTCTCCCCGCCCCTTCTTTTTCCAAACTAAAGGTTATAAAAAGCTTTTTCTGACCAAAATTAAAAAAGAAAATTAGAAATGAATGTTCAGTTAGCAAGATTATAGGATGTCCTGTAAAATCCATAAAACCTCCTGTTGGCCTTTCGGTTGGACCCTAAAGAAAGCTGGTGGATTTAATTAAGGGCATTTATTTCTCAGATAAAAAGAATCAAACCAATTCTTGCTTTAGGAAACTCTCTGGAGAGATGCTGGAAATGGATCCTATCTGCCTCGTAGGCAGAGTTTTTGAGCAGAAAAGCAACTCTCTACGGTATAGCATTGCAGACAAACTAGAATAAGATGAATGGATATTATGGAAACAGCCTATTGTTAGTATTAGATTGCTAAACATATAAAAGTCAAAAGAACACCACAGAAATGTAATTTCTCAAAACATTTTGAAATCATATCTCTCTTATATCTCCAAATTCGAAGCTAGTTTACACCTAGCTTCCCATAAGCTTCCTCTTACTTCTCCCCTCTGTTCAGTTCTTCATTACATTCCTGCATCATTTCTCTCCTCAGTGTTTACATAAGGTATTCCAGATGTGATTTCATCATGAAGTAATTAGGATTTTGAGTGCTCAGCCTCAGCAATTGGGCAACTCTGAGCCTTACGGTGTTTATACTGGGTAGAAGAAAATAGCAGAGCAGAATAGTAAGTGGTAGAAAGATGTTGAAGAGCAAGTTGTCTGCGCCACATGGTTTACCTTCCCCTGTTTGCCTCCCAATTGCTAATCTGCTTCCATTGATTGTGGTAAGAGATGTGTTTCTATCTTATCTGTTGGAGTAAATATTAATCGCCTCTCAATAGCTTCTACCTATAGAACACAGGGAAGGGCATTGCCATCTTATTCTTTACTTCAGGAAAGAGATTGCTAGTGATATGCATTCTTCATTTTTACCAGTGGGGCTTCTGTTCATATTTTATTGTGAGAACAGAACACCACACAACTAGTGGTCAGTACTGCCCCTTAGGTCTCCATCCTTGAAAAATTACTTTTTCAAAAAAATATTTTTAGTGTCTTAAAATTGAGCTTGGCTTTTGTTATTTTCTAGCACAACCTGGGTTTGGTTTAGTTTATTTTCTCTCTCTCTCTCTCTCTCCCTTTCTCCGTCTCTCTCTCTCTCTCTCTTTCTCTCTCTCTCTCTTTTGAAGATGGATGGAAAGTAAATAAGCAAAGCTTATTTGGGCATTGTTTCAAGACCCGAGAAAGGCTGCATTTTCCCCTTAAGGAATAGAGTTTAAGCTCAACAGCACATCTGGGTAGAGGTTTTATACACTCAGTGGTCAGATCTGTAATCACCCTGTTTATTCTAGAGCAAGACTGATGAGATGCAGTTGACTCCAGCAACTCTTATATGAAGTTGCTTATGAACTCTAGAATAAAGTTGTATTCATTTACATTAGTGTAGGAAATTGGTTGCTTGTTTTCCCCTCCCCTTTCCACTAATTAAGACCAGAAACTTACAGATGTAATACTTCCATAACGGGAGGATAGCTGTAGTCTCCCCCGGTTTAAATGACATCATGACCAAAACTATTGACAAAAGATTTGGCTCATCTCTTCCTTCTGTTCCTTTCACTTTCAAACAGTTGCCTAAAATCTGCACCATAAATGCATCTTTGGGTTTAGCCTTTTTCTCCCTGCTCTCTCTCTCCCCCTCCCTCTCTTTTTCCTGCTCCCTATCCCATCCCCACTTTCCCCCATGCTGGATATTTTCTAGCCCAGCTTTCCTCTTGGCTGGCAGGTTTGCCATGTTATTCATAAAGGATGCCAGACCTTAGCCCTCAATGGTGGGAAAGGACAAGCACTTGTGCACTCTCCTCTTCTTCCATAGTCCTTCAGCCTTTATGTTTGAATTGGGTGACACAAAACAAGAGCGTTCAGAGATGCTAAATTGTTCAACAAAAGATTAGCTTGCAATGTAGCTTGGCTATTGAAGAGGGCTCTTATGCAATACAATGCTCTGGCTTACCACAGAATGGCTTGCATTTTCTTTGCAAAAGCGGGTTCCTGTGTTTAAAAAGGTTGCAATTTGAGCTATTTGGTAAAAGTGGAGCTCACAGAATTCAAGGCGGAAAGTTATGATTAATGAATGACAAGGAAAAGCCTTACCTGATACACTAGAGATTTAATTAGAGATTCTGCTGTTAGAGCAGGAGCATTTCACACTGGATTAGTTGCTGGGAGAAGTGGACTTCTTTCTCCTTCTAGGCTAAATTGTTTAAATTCTACACCCTTCACTTCATTTGTTTGCTTCTGCTGGATTTTCACTAATGGAGGGCCTCTTTCATTGTATTTGTGCTTTCAATCCTTTCAGTCATTCAGTTTGCATTCCATATTTTTATGTTTGTGTAACACGTTCATAAATAACATTACATGCTGAAAGATTCTGGCAAATTAACAAACTTTTTTTCTTTCCTTTTTTGAACTAACACTTTGGTTGTGGAATGTAGAACTCTCTAATCCAAAAGGTAAAAAAAGAAAACAAAATTGCATGCTGAGTTTATTCATTAAATAGAAAAAAAAGAATGTTATGTTAGCATGCTTGCTTGAATATTTAATGAAAGTACTGTGTATTTGTCTTGTTTTCTATGTTTAGTATTGAACACACTTTCTGATTGTAACTGTTTATATCTTTAAATGTTTCAGGTATTTCTTTGCTGTTTTGGCGATTTTAACTATCTTAGGTGCTTTGAATGGATTGGTGCTGCTTCCTGTTCTCCTTTCCCTATTTGGACCGTATCCTGAGGTCAGTATTATGCTCAATAGAAATCCCCCCCAAGTTCTGTTATAATGATACATATTTTGTGCTTTACTATTTTACATTATATTGCTTTATAATATTTATTACTTCGATAACATAATTCAAAATCCAAAACTTAAATTTATTTTACAGATCTAGCTTTTCTGATGTAGATTCTGAAGTAGAATTTTTATCAACAGTTGGAATTGGATATGTATTATTTTATGGTCCAACTATGGTTATCTTTCATTTGTCTTGTGCCTTGTGAACATTGAACATTGAAAAAAGGGGAAAAGGCAGATAATACAAAAATTCACAAAGCTTAAACATATATCTATTAAAGTCCTCTATACATCATAGCTAGTGCCCCCAATTGATTACTATTAATCAGGGTTGACTTCATTCCAGTACTTGCAGCTACCTCTGAGGCAGGTCATCTTCCCTTTTTTCCTTTCTCCTGAAACAATTTTGGGGGGGAAGAGAAGAACAGATGATGACATCAAGTTTGGTCGGTTGCAGACCCAGAAGAGAGCTGCCTGTTTGAAAAATAATGTACTACATGCAGTATCCATAGAGAAGATGTTACAGATAACATTCTTCTAAACACAAATTATGTACTTAAACATAGTACTTGAAACAGCAGATTTTTTTAAAAAAGCATGAACTCATGAAAGAATCGTCATCCTAATTAATTCTTAGGTCTGTTAATGCTCTAATAGCCATTTTTTTACTATCTTGTCTCATTCCCATTCATCCCTTCATAACACCAACAGAACTTTTCTCCTCAAATCTCATTCTTTCAGAATTTCTTCACAATTCATCCTTTGTTGTTTTATTGTTACTGTTCATTAGAATGTTATAATAAAGATCCCCAATCTCTGAATTCCTTTTTTCATACTCACCCGGAATCACCATATGGTGGCAATTCATACTTTTTGACGTATATTTTAGCCCTTTTTTCATAATGAACCCACATCTACATGTGTTCATCAGCTCCAGTCTAAAAGATGAGACCATCCTTATTCAGATTGTTTCCCCTTTCTTTGTTTCATAGACACGCCCTTCCTGCCTTTCTCCTTCCCTCCCTCCATATTCCAAAACACAATCTTTCACATGTCATATCAATCCATGTGTTGTTGCTGTGGTGAGGAATGGGGGCTATTATTATATTATTATATTAATTTATTATTTGATTGTTTTCTTTCATTAGTTTTATTTTTTATATGTGATGTTTTATATCCTTGAAAGCTACCTTGAGTTTCCATGTGTGAAAAGCGGGCAATATAAATTTTCACTTTCACTTTCTTTTATAGCTTTAGTCAATTGAGACTTTTACATAGTTCCCTACTTAATGGCAAAGACAGTTTGAGTGAATTCTGGTAGATTTTGATCAGAATGCCACAAGTGCAATCAATAGCCAGTTTTACCCCAAGCATACTTATACTACTCTATTAAATTAGGAACCTAAACTGCTGCTTACCTTCCAAACTGGCATATCTTTGGTATCCTACCAACTAGCAGGTTCAGGTTCCTCCCAACTAGCAGAGACAGTGAAAAATTAGTTGTTGTTTTTCTTTGGGGTTTTTTTTTGTTTTTCATTTTTTATCTTTTTTTCTTATTTACTGTGAAAAATTAGTGAATGATGGGAGAAAAGGAAAGGAATGAGTGAATGTGGAAAAATATAGGGAGAAAATAAGTTCTGTATTAAAAATATATTAGAAGATTGATCAGTTGATTTTTCAGTATCCTGAACAGGAGGTGAATGTAAGATGGGTAAAGTGGAGGATGCTTCAGTGAAAAGAATTATGCTACAGACTGTCAGAGAACTGGGTGGGGTAACAATACTTGGAGGTATGAAATAATTGGAGCCCTTTTACTTCATAACAACAGCAACCCATGTATCATGCAGTAACACAGTTTAAATAACAGTGTATCAAATCTTAATACATATTATCTTCCTGCACTGTTCATCAAGGTTTGTTAGGTGAAAAATGGAAACAATTTGTCTGTAATTTTTCAAAGACTGATGGTGGGTATTTCTCTAATCTTGAGAAAATGCCCCAAACTTTCATTGATTTATTAAGAGCTGTAAAAATGTTATTCTCAGGTTTCTCCAGCTGATGGAAGGAGCAGACTACCTACCCCTTCTTCTGAACTTCCTCCAAGCATTGTGAGGTTTGCTGTTCCACCAACTCATGGTCAAAATGGCTCAGATACATCTGATTCCGAATACAGTTCTCAGACAACAGTATCAGGAATCAGTGAGGAGCTACATCAGTATGAGGGTCCACAGAGAACTGGAGGCCCAGCCCATCAAGTAATTGTTGAAGCAACTGAAAACCCAGTGTTTGCCAAATCCACGGTGAGTAACTGAAATCCCATTTGATATTTAAATTATAGTACCAGTGATCCCACATTCCTATTGTTAAAAATAATCCTGAAGCAGGGAATCAGTTCATTTCAGGAAAGAATATTTATAATAAATTAAAATGGAAAATGGCTACAGTTAAAAATGCTAAATTATAATTCTTTGAACAAGGGACATTGTTAGGTAATATCTGTTTAGAAATTTCATGTGACTATAAGTGTACGGAAAACAGTAATTCAGGGGTGGGATTCTACCAGTTCGCACCTATTCACTAGAACCGGTTTTTAACATTCTAAGCAGTTCGGAGAACCGGTTGTTAGAAGTTATTACTGGCCTAATCCTGTAAGGAAGGCAGGAAGGAAACATTCTGGTGTTGCTTACAGAAACTGCCTCTCCGTTAACCCTTATTACATTCTTGGCAGGCCTAGACTTCCTGTCTCAGGAATTTCTCTGGAGTTTTTTCCCCCATCTTTGCTGGCACTTTGCTTGTGTGGAGTGACCATTCAAAGTTACAATGGCATTGAAAAAAGTGACTTATGACCATTTTTCACACTTATGACTGTTGCAGCATCCCCATAGTCTTGAGAGGCCAGGCGAGGAGATGCGTGCCTCGATGTGAGTGATATTGAGTTGGCCACACTCAGCCAATAACATGACCACCAAGCCATGTCCACCCAGTCACATGACCACCAAGCCATGCCCACCACCTAAGCCACACCCACAGAACCGGTTGTTAAAAAATTTGAATCCCACCCCTGCAGTAATTGTTTGTAAGTGAAGGAGATGATTAATGAGCAAGGCATGTGTTCATAATCTTATCTCAAGAACACAAAAAGGGGTAATAATACAAAGTCTACTTTCACCTGTCCTTTAATTGTATTTTTAAACTTTACTTATTACAAAATTCAACTTCAGTAATGAAAAAACACTGAAATGTTAGAATCAGTCCACTGCTAAATGAATATAGGTGGGTTTAATTTGTATCTTTTTTTTTCTGACAGAGATTTGAGGAGAGAAGTGGTTTGGTTGAGATAATTTCCAAGTCAGAAATTGAGTTTTTCCAGGTTCTCTTTCATTAGTATTAAGTAGCCTTTGAATATAAGCAATCAGGAACAAAAAGAAAAACTTCTAGCTGGAAGTTGACACAAGTGATGAATATTTATCAAAGTATTTTTTCCAAACCATGTCCAATTCAAATTTATTTTTGAACAAGCTAAAGTAGGAGATAAAAAGGGATTCTTTTCTTCTGCTTCGCTTCCAGTGCTGCTTCTGAGATGAAGAATAGGTAATTAGAGCCATAAAAAACAAGTAGAGTCAGGGGCATCCATGGTGGTGAAGAGGAAATCAACAGGACCAAAATGGCAGGCGTGACTGGGCAATTGAAGGCTCGTCCTGTTACATGAGAACAACATACATTAAAAGGGGGCAGGAGTTTGAGCGTCTGGTTGTGCCAGGTATTTTTGTATTATTGACCCCACCTGTGGATGCCCCTGAGCAGAGGTACACTTCTGGATCAAAAGTATTTGATTTAAAAAGATGCTATACTGTACATATTTTGAAGTTTGATTAGTTAAATGTGCCATCTCATTAGTATTTTCTACTTGAACTCTATCTCTTGCCAAAAACCAAGAGTGTTTGCTTATAGAGCCACACGAGAAAATGTTTCCATTCCACTTTTTTGCAAAAGGAGAAACTACTTAAATGGATTAATGAGAACACACCTGAGTGACGTTGTGGAAAGTGATTTTGTGGATGGAGGCATGATCTTTTGTTTTGCTGCTATGAAGCTTTGTTGCTCTTTATGAAATAAAAGGGCTATAGAGCAACAATAAATGGAGGCTTCCAAGTAACTTAGCTGTGGCAAAGTAAATTTAATTAATGCAACAAAAAACTGTTTTATAAACCAGATAATAACATTTGGTTCCACAGTATGGCTCAAAGGTTTCCCTGCCCTTTTTTTTTTCAGGTGATCCAACCAGAAGCAAGCTATTATCCATCAAGCCCAAAGCTACAATCTAATCAAGACCCCGGAACCCAACAAACATGGCATAAAAGCAAGAAATTGAAAAGAGAACTAAGGGAAGGACTTCAACCACCCCCTTACCGGCCACGTAGAGATGCCTTTGAAACTTTTACTAAAGGGCATTCCTGTTCTAATAACAGGGATTGCTCTGGTCAGAGAACTCATTCTCAGAACATCAGAAATCCAGCCTTCACTGCCACAGGCTCTTCTGTGCCATCATGCTGCCAGCCTATCACTACTGTGACTGCCTCAGCTTCAGTTACTGTAGCTGTACATCCTGCTGGGCATAGCCACAATCCTCATGGAGGGAGCTGTCCAGCCTATGAGAGACACCATGAAGCTGAGCATGAACAATTTGAGGATCCTCATGTGCCATTTAATGTCCGGTGTGAGAGGAGGAACTCTAAAATAGAAATCATAGAACTGCAAGATGTTGAATGTGAAGAAAGGACTCATGGCAAGGGCTCAGATTAAGGTAAAGCTTTCCATCTCCAGTGGGTAGCATTACTCACACCATCTGCCAGAGCATGCATAATTGCTTTCAGCGCATTTCTTACCCACCTCTTAGCATTGAGCCATGATTGCCCAGTGGTTAGAATGCAGTATTTCAGGCTAATTCAGCTCACTGTCAGGAGTTTGATCCTCACAGGTTCAAGGGTGACTCAGCCTTCCAGCCTTCCAAGGTTGGTAAAATGAGGAGCCAGATTATTGAGGGGAATATGAAAAGGTATATAAATAAGTCTAAGTACTATTGCTATAGCCTGCTGTAGCTTTAAGCAATTTCTTATTGTATTGAGGAATTTCTAAAACATACAAATGAGATGGGCAATTATATGAATTTAATAAATAAAAAGGGGCTTGAGTCTAGACTCAAATGTAAGAGACAATATCTGTTTTCTGGGATCACTTTTGATGGCAGCCAGGATGGTTGTGGGCTAAGAAGGAAAAAGCTTCTTGCTCTTACTGGTGATTGATTTAGCTAACTCAGTTTGAATATGTTGATAAATTAATTGAAAAGAAGAAAAACAAGTCATTATTTTCTATTTCCCCTTTAATGCTACTCTGAAGCACAGGAGGGGTAAGAGGAAATCTGTGAGTGAAGCCATAGACACATAGCCCTGGCTCAGCATTATGTATAGGCACAGCCTGTGCTCATTGGAGCCAATGAAGGAAGTTATGGAATATAAGATGACAGTACAATATGAGGGGAAATTACAATATCTTAATAAGGGAACAACTAAACAACAGAGGTGGTTAAATTGTTTTTCTTAGAATTTACTACGTCCACATTAAAGCACTCAGAAAAAGTCCAGATCATATATATAGCTTGAGTGTTTTACACACACACACACACACACAAACACACACATCTTGTGATTTTTAATTGCAGCCTTGCTGAATGGCTTCGGCTGAGATGATTTATTTATCTTTGCTGAACTTTAAGTGAACAGGGGGGACTCCTTTTTTTGTCTTTATTTGTACAGGGAAATAACTGAAGCAAAGAAGAGGCCAAAGATGGGAGACCTCGTTTTTCCAGAAACGCTTGAAGAGAAACTACTTCAAGTTATGGGGGGGAAAGGACAATGCTGCACCAGGACAAATATTCCCCTTTACTGTAATCTTTTGTAAATTTTTGTGAATTATTTCTATAAATATTTAAAAGATGTACACATCTGTAACATACGAGAGAATCGCTATAATGTAGTATAATCTGGAGTTGTGTTAAACTCCTGTTTAACAGAGTGGGGACTGTTGTTTGTGCTCTGTACTTACTGTACGTTGATTTCTATGCCACAATTAAGCTTAAACTAGTCATAAATTTCAGCATATGTTGCTGCTGCTTAAATATTGTATGATTTACATGTATAATTCTATGCAAATATTGCTAATGTATTAGGATATTTTTGTGTAAAGGTTCATAAATATATATATTTGTGTGTGAGAGAGAGAGAGAGAATGTTAAACTATTTTAAAAATTTTCATATCACAGCCCTGTGGTAGTATGAAATATTTCGGTTAACTTTCAAACACGCTATGCGTGATAATTTTTCTTTTGTTTTTTCCTTAATGAGCAGATATGAAGAGCAGTGTATTTAACGCTGATGACTGAAGTAGGCATAGCTGTGTGGTTTGTGTACTGTAACTGTTTTGTGGAGAACAGATTATTGTGAACATCTAACATATGCCCTGCTGAAATGAATGTAGCACTGAAAGTATGTGATGTACCTATAATTCTCATCTCTTATTAATGGCTCACATGTAAGAGTTTTGGCCAGAACATTACCTGTTGTATACCTTTTGCCTTTAATAACCTACCAATGTTGGCTAAAGCTACAGATTTGTACTTTTCAGTTCAATCAGCATTAATGCAAATTTTCATGGGTGAGCAAATGTTTGTAAGATTGCAATCAGTCAATAATTAATTAATAAAATTCCACATCCAGTCTAAACAGCTGGCTCTGTGACAAACCACCAATAATAGTAATAATAATATTATAATGATGATGATGATGATGATGATTGAGATGGAGCTTAACAATTGTTAATACCACCATTAAAAAAAAAGGAGTGGAATGATTGGGAGCCAGCATTTGTAGGTTCTAGGCTTCTGGTGTATTGTACTTGGCCATGAACAAACTACAGAAACTGCCTCTGCTGACAGCACCGTGGCTATATCTCCAGTGAGAACAAAATAGCCTCTTGTCCTCACTGCATCATCCCACATATTCAAAACAGAATCAGGAAGAGATGCTGGAAGCTAAATAGTAAAAAGTTTGGTGTATTTTAGAACTGCACTTGATTGTCATGATCATAGACGGTCATGGCTGCAATATGCAATACAATTGATGTAGTTCATCTTTTTTGTCCCAACATTTTATGAAACTTTCAAGTTAGCCAAACAACATTTTCATTAGGTTATCAGATCTGAAAACACATCCCTTTTAATGTTGTCTTCAAGCTGGCAACCCTGGTGTGTTGTACTATAGGCCCTTTAATCAGGAAGATACCAGGTTGAGAAACACTAGCTTAATACATCTTAAGTATTAATAATTTAGATGTTTAAATAAGCATCAGTATTTTTCAAATTTGTAATAATTAAAAACTTACCATATTAGGCAAAGCCCAGCAAGAAGTAAGATGGTTCATTTAATACTATTTTTATGGCTTTCATTTCTCAAAGTAAAAGAGTAACAAATGTATAAAAGAAAATATAGTAAAATAGGAACGAATTACTTGAAGCAATCAAGTAAGAAAGGCAAAGCCAGAAGACGTAAGCTACACAAATTATCGATACGTGCCCTGTATTCCATATAAAACTACATGAAGTTGAAGGTTTTCATCAAAAATGTAAAAGTTTTATCCTTTAATTAAATGTTCTTTGCATTTTCAATTCTAAACATCATTTCTACATTTCAAAGAAAAAACATTTTTGTGTAACTATATGTAACTATATGAAAAGCGCAGAGTCAGCATGGCTTCCCTACCATCTTTGTTAACATTTAGCATTTTAGTTTAAAATAGTAATAGAGGCTGAAAAATATGAGGTCAATTTTCTCTGCTGTGTCCTGATCTCATGAAAAGAGAGATATTCCTGCGTTTCTTCCACATGTTGCATGAGCTGCCCTTACAACATCATCATATCCACCAAGAGAATTCTCCTTTTCAACAAAACTCTAAGAAGCATGAGAGACAACATGCAAATTGATCTCCTACATATAATTTGAGTTAAAAGTAGGATTATATGCACAGTGATAAAATACACTCTGATAGCATTTGAAAGCAGTTTCTTGCTGGCACATAGCTCAGCAAATACTCTTCTGAACACACCTCAGTGAATGAAAGCTAATGCTTTTACACAATGCCTGTTAAATTTGAGACTTGTGCTTATCCATCAGCACTCATCAGTATTTGTTAAGAGGTTCTGGAGCAATTACTTTTATCTAATTAGCCAAGAGAAGCTATGTCTAAAAAACGCTCAAATATTTAAGTGATTTTGCATCAAGCAATGTAACACCTAAATTCAGCTTGATTTAACTTTAGTAGGAAGCAGTGTTGTACAAACCTTGGTAGCCTGTATTGCATGAGCCTGATATGATTATTTCAGTAATCAATCTCCTTATTTAGTCACTGTTTGAATAGAGTAATACTTGTCTTTTGCTCACAGCTTCTCATTCCTCCCTGCTATATATCTGTCATTGTAATACATTAACTAATGTACCCCTTTCAGCTCCAACATTAGTAATACATTGACGCAAAGTGGTTGTGGATATCAGTCTAATCTGAATTTTCTGAAGAACAACCGGGTATCTCATTGTCTCAGTGGTACGAAAGGCAGGAAATATCACTAGGCCTATTTTGCCACAGAAGCATCTAAATACTCAAATCTTGGTAAAATCAGATTATAAAGAGAAAGAATGAAACAATCTTTCAAAGTTGGTACCAATTGTAAGCTATATTCTCTATCTTGTACTGGTGACTCAAAAGTTATGACAGTTGCTTACTTGCTTCCTATTATTTTTTAAGAAAGGGAGAAAGTGAGCAAGTACAAGAATATAGTTTTCAGTAGTTTTCACCTTAACTTTCCTCTGTATGTGTGTTTGTGTGTCAGAGACACACCTTTTTATTTTATGGGACTGCCTACTCCTTGGTGCATAATATAGACCATATTCTCTTGTCACATTGGCAAAAGATTTCAGTGATCAGCTCTTCTATGTTTTTAAATGATAAATGGTTGATATTTATATTTTTGTATCATAAGAATGTTTTCTTACAGTATTTGTCATGCCAGTTAATAAACAAAATGCAGGGATTTTATTTCTATTGGAAACACTATTACAGCTATGTTTTTACTTTTTAATTGAAATTTTTATTTGTATAGAATGCTTACTAATGTTAAATAGGAAGATATATATAACATTTACATTAAGAACTCATTCAGTAGGTTTTTTTATAGTGAGAAGTCGAAAGGAAAAAATATTCAGACTGGTTCTCATTGCCTGTTTTTAGCAGGAATGGGTTTGTATTTTCAGTTACAAAGATAAAAGTATGCCATATAATTTATTTATATGAAAATTTATTTTTGTAGTGTACATAGTAGTCCTCAATTCTTTTGACAGAATTATATTTTTAAAAGAGTTTATATGTGACAATGATACCATTATGTTTTGGAACAATGCTGAGACATAAAATACAATGCACATTTTTCATCTATCCCATTTGCAAACAAAATCAAGGTCAACAGTATTAAGGAGAGAGTGGAATATTGCATGTCATTCTGAACTGTTTAGGGTTACCATTTTGTGATCTAGTGTGGTTCTCAATTTTAAATCATAAATGAAAATTTGTACAAACTCTAAACATTAATGTTCAAACACTGATAGAAATTCTAACAAGAATAAAAATATTATAACTTATTGTTTACGTATTTTGCTTGTGGAACATTTATTAAAAATGGTGGCTTGTATCTTCTTTGATTCATACAGACTAACTGAAACAATATTTTGGACAACCTTTTTAATGACAGTAATGACCTTAATTGTTTAACGTGAAATGTTTATGGTGGGATCTCAGAGTTGCAACAGATCTTTGGTGTGCAGCCACAGATCTATAATTCTGACAAATTGTGGACTGAGACTGCTTTGCTGCCTAGACAATAAAGGGAGTCCTTCATTGAATTCTCAAGAACCAGATCTAATGGATTAGCAGTGTTAGTCGGTTATAACAAGCAATAGTCTTGTGGTAGGATGGGCAACCTTTCAGGACCAAGGACTGAACCTAAGATTTTGAAGAGGCTAAGGTTCACATCTGATGTGTGAGTAGAACAGGATTTGGGGTAACTTCGAAGGCTTTGTTTGCTTTTTAAATATGAAATACATATGTACAATTATAGTTTTTTCATGTGTTCCATATTTCAAAATGAGAAGCAATTATCCTGTCAGTTTTCAGTCCACCAAAGGCTGCAAAAAGGGCTTTAATTTTCCCATCCCTACATTAAAACATATATCCAATGATAATCCATCACAATTTCATTTACGTTAATTTTATCCTACATCTGTCAAAGCGCAGTGCATAAAATGTGTATTAGGTGTAAACATTTATGCCTTCAATATAAGAGAGCTGAGTCCTCAACAGAATGGCCACGGCAACCTATCTTGGTGTTCTCTTGGCTTCCTGCCCCATCACCTCTGGCAACTTCAGTAAGCATTCTACAAATTGACATACTGAAAAAAACCTCCACAGTAATACAAAATGAGAATCGACACAACAAATTAGATTATCAACAAGTAGTATGGAAGTAGTCATGGGAATGATCTGGTAGAAGCAAAGTAAACAGGAACATTAGACTTACGGTGTTCTGTAACTGAAATTTTTCTCCTCATGATGCAGCTTCCTACATTTGGATTGTTCAAATTTCAGCATTAATTTGGAAACCACTTTTCCCATTTATATTTCATATCTTTTACACTATTCAATATTACTCGGGTCTCTGTTAATCCTACCTATGATTCTTATTTCCTTTAATTTTTTTTTAATCATTTTTTTTAGCCAGGGAACATTTGTTTAAGGTTAAACTAAACATGTAGCTACATGCTTTGACATAAGTCGCCACTTTGAGTGTCCCTCATTGAGAAACTATAGTGCCCTAATTATATAAGGAGGTGTGCACTTAGCTGCAATATAAGTGATACCTCAGAGGAGAATCTGAAACAGGTTGATTATAATGAACTATCGCATTCATGCCTTACGTTAATTCCTTTTAGTGACTAGCATAAGTAATAAGAATAATGCAAATAATTAAGTCCTGGTCTAAATAGACTTTAGTGGAATAGGGTGTGTGCGCCAGGAACTGTGGCACAAGTGGCGTTGAAGTACTTTCCCCATTCCAAATTTTGACAGTTGAGTCCAATCCACAGAAGCTCTGGGGAAGTCCATGTACACTCTGTTTATAAAATGTGAAAGGTGAAAAGCTGATGCAGTATTGTGAACACTGATAATGAAGAAAAATGCTCATATTTACAGCAATAGCAAGAAAAAAAGAATATTGTAAGGGAATCTTAATTTTATAGACTTTGACACCTTCTGAGCAGCAGTTTCACATCTGAGGTAATTCATATCAATCTGTAATATAATTATACCAACCACACAAATGGGGCAATTGTATCATTTGTATGACATTATCACACAGATGATATAAATGGCCATAATTAAGTCCTGTGTTTAACATGACATTTGTAAACAATAAACCCTCAATTGGTGCATCAAAAGTAGAGTATACTGTAATTAACTAATTTTTTGTCTTCTGGTCTACTTTGGGGGGCCTTTTGTTGCCAAATTAGGAAAATCGTTTATATATATGTAAGGGCACATTTTCTCTGCAAGAAAGTTGCCAATATTGATATCACAAACTAAGATTAAGAACTGAATTATTTTTCTTAGGAGACAATAGGAAGCAAATAAATATTAAGCTATGTTTGTTGGTAAGTGTGGTGGTAGTTAAGGAGTTGTATTTTGTTTTAAGCTTTTACTTGTTTTATTTCTTTTACTTATATTCTTAATCTTTTTCTAATTTAAGGTGTCTCATATTCTATAATTTGGCCAAAGATACAATCAATCTGAAACGACTAAGAATTTAGGTTACTTCTTAATATGAAGATGGAACAAAGCACACTATCCTTTTTTAAGTACTAGATTCATTGATTTATCAAAAGTATTTCTTTTCCTGTCACAAGGGAATTCTTATCCAGTATTTGAATTTTTTTAAATACATTTTTATTGGGTTATAAAGTATTATAAAATGAAAAATACAAAAACAAATACGAGGACAGGAAGAGGAAAGGGGAAAGGCAAAGAAAAGTGAGGAAGGGTAAGGAAAGAAAAAGAAGCATTGACTTCTAACTGTCTGTTACAGTGTAATAAGGCAATAACAACAAGTCACAACTTTTTGTTTTACTATAATAGTATGAATCAGTCATTTCTACAAAAGTCTATCAGTCTAATCTGCAAAAACCCCGAATCAAAGTTTCATTATTTTCCACATCAAGCATGAAGTTCAGAAGTGGTTTCCATGTGGAAACAAAAGTACTTATGTTCTTTTCTTTGAGCAGAGTAGTCAATTTTGCCATTTCAGCCAACTCCATCAGCTGAACTCCATTGCAACCATTCTTCTATAGTAGGAATTGAAGTGTCCTTCCATTTTTGCGCATACAGCAATCTTCCAATTTTTTTCTCTAATTTTTTTTCCATTAGACCCAAGAGGAAAAGTTTTGGTTCCACATTTATCTCCATTTTCAGGATTTTCTGTATTAAGATGAATCCCAGTCCAAATTTTTTTGTGCTTTATCATATGTCCACTATAAATGGTATAAAAGGTCCCTTCTTTCTTTTTATACCTCTAACATATATTTGACATAGTTTTATACATCTCAGATAACTTATCTGGTGTTAATTATCAACAATACATCAACTTATAAAAATTCTCTTTAAGCATATTATTATTGTTATATTATTATATCCAATGGAATTTGAAAAAAATGGGAATGAGCCAATTGGAGCCAGCCACAGTTTTAAACGAGGGGTTTTGTCAAGGCAAAATGCACTAAACTAAAATAACACTCTATCTAGAAAGCCAATGTGACCAATTTGTTGCCTGCTGTAAAAATGTCTATTAGTTTCTGCTCCATTCCACTTATAATATTAAATAGATATTGAAAAGCAACATAAATCCCTATTGTTTTGTCACAAAGGAAATTAAATCCTGCAGTGCAGCTGATGGACTTCTCACTGCTTCATTAAGTAGAGAACATTTAATACTAATTTGACAGGAGGAAAAAAAAACCTTCCTTGCAAAGTACATCAGGAAAAATATTACAAAAATGGAATTAAAAGGTTGTACATACCGCTGCACTGAAATTAATAGTTTATTTTCTCACTGTTATGATGTTGAGGAACCATTCATTCCCTACACCAGTAAAATCAATTTTACATCTTTCAGCCTGGGTTATGCAATGAATTGTTTAAAAACCTATTTATAATTCTGATGGAATCACAACCAATACTTGACTGGCAAATTAATGATTTGCTATATCTTCATACATTAAGGCTTCTCGGAGCATTGAATATACATAGAAGATACCTTGAAGCGAGGAGAAGTTGCCACAAAGGATATATTATTAACATATTGAAATTGTCAGTGCAGAGTAGTGGCCTCTTTGTTGGAGTGTCAACATACACACACTCAAGCAAAAGAAACAGTTTTGTGTTTCCCTGTCATCTAGGCCACTTTGACCAGAGGTACTCAGCAATAACATTGAGGCCAGGCCTGACTTCAGCCCTATTCCCACTGCTACCACTCAACAAGGCTGCCTTGCACTGTTCACCAAGGTGTGCGAGCCTTGGGAATGCTACATTTGCCTCTATGGCACAGCACTGGCCAGAATCTACTGTGCGCTACTCACCTTCAGCACTGTTCTCCTTCTGTTAACAGGCTCCGGTAGCTTAATAGAGACTGTTTCAAGACACACAAAGACCTTTCTTTGTTCCTGAAGCAACTTCAGAGAATGGCCTCAACTCAGTCTCTGCAAACCACATGAAACATACCCTGTTCTCGTGTGATTTTCAGAAGCTTTGGTGGCTTCACGGGAATTTCCCAGCAGCATATTAGGAGTTCAAGTCCACCCATTTTAAAGTTGCCAAGTTTGAAATACAGTGAGCTAAACTACGGCTAGGCTACCCCACCCCACCATTGTAGAAAAAAACAGCATTTTTTTACAGCGTTGCATTGGTTAACAAGACTTCAAGATCCAAGTGCCGATCATCACTTACAAAGCACTATAAACTGAAACTCGAGGATACATCAGACATCATCTTTACAAAAGTACACTTGCCCATCTGGTCTAAATATTTCTAGAAGGCCGGCTACATATGGTGTATTGCAGGCAGTGGGCACTTCTTTGCAGCATCCGTCCATGCTTCCTTTAGTTTTACATTATATTCGTTACCTCCTTAAGGTGCTAAAATTACAGTATCCTTGTTGCTTTCTGTCTTTGCCCAAACTGATTGCTGATGCTCATCTTGGATGTGTCTGATTAGTTCTAGGGTTAGATTGTCAGTCAGATCCATACTTTCTGTGCTAAAAGACATGATCTATTCATTGACAGTCACCCAGGGTCACTTGGATGTCTAAATTTGATAAATAAACAAATGATTTCAAGTTTGTTTGTCTGTCTGATACAAAGGGAACTAATTTAAAACCTAATCTGTTCACAATCATGGCATTTCAACAGCAGGGTGGGGGTGGGGAATGGAAAAGAAAGCAAAAGAGCAAAAATGACGTTCTGTATTGCAGCCACGAGCTTCGTTACTCAAGATTGATTTAAGCGTCTAGTGTTATGATTTGAAGTCTTCTGTCTGGTCCGAAAAATGAGCGGGAGGCAGCGCGACAGCTGATTGGCTACAGTATCTGACAGCGCGCTATATAGAGCGCTGTCAGACGCGATCAGCTGTCGCCTGTCAACCGCTGTGTTAGCGCGTGGTTTGATATTTACCCGTTAGCTTTTAAATAAAAAGGTTACCCTGAATCTGCTGGTCTGTCTCAATAATTCCCCCTTAAATATAACACCTATCTTTAGCAATTGTCAGCCTAGGATTTCAGGCTGACATTCTACGTCCAAAGGATGGTTTTCCCGCCTTTTAGTGAGCCTTCCACTCCCGCCTAGCCTCCGAAGAGCTCAAGGGGTTAAAAGGCCGCTTGCACGGCGAGGAAATCCCACCTTCTGCGCCTCAGATTGGCTCAAGGAAGCCACCGGGAGGAGCAACATCCTCACCCAGCGGCCATTGGCCGCACAGGCTGCCGTTCGTGGCCTCTCCGAATCTCCCCCGCAAGGAAGGTTTGAAAGCTGGGCGGGTGGCAACCCTCGGTGAGTTGCGGGCGAGCAGGAGCGACTTCGCAGGGGCAGGAACGAAGCGGCTGAGGAGCCCTTGGGTTGAGATCTCGGTTGAGGCAAAAGCCAAGTTAAATACTATGGAAATAATGAAAGGGGGACAAAGAGGCAACGGCAGTGAAGGCTGCCACGGACTCTGCTCCTCTGCTTACCGATTCAGAAGGGTGGGGTGTAAAAAAAAACTTTAATGGGGATGAAACGCGCGCGTGGGGCTGCGCTTTGCATTTCCTCGCGTTTCGGGAAAAGCTGCTTGGATTGTAACCATCCATGCGTTTTCTGATTGGTTCGAGCAAATATTGATCGCCCGCAATGTGATTTACGGGAGCTCAATTGATTGACGTGTCGATGAATCGCTTTCCGCTCCCAGCGACTACGTGGGGTTTTTCGCGAGAACTTGAGCAGAATTCCCACCAGTGACCCCGTCTGCCCCTCGCGGAATCCCGTTGGCAATTCATTCGGACGTCTTTTCTCTCCCCCTCTAGAAATCGCATTTCCCTCCCCTCTAGATTTTCCTTCCCGTGACAGTTGCGTTTCTCCTTTCCTACAGGCTGGGGGGGGACGTGGGGGACTGGACGAGTTATTCCACGCAGACTCGTGATGCAAAAATTTCCACGCCGGTCTGTCCCTGCATTCTCCAGGCGCTAGACCTGAGCATCAGCGAGCCTCCGCAAATAAGGAGCCCGTGGAAGGACTCCAGCTTGTGTTATTTCCCCACTGTGGAGGACCCCTCCCCGACCCCTCAAGTCCAAATGCCCGAGTCTTCCTCCAGGGCAGAAGCTAGAAAGGAGTTTTGCGCCTCTCTCGCGCAGGCGCTGTCCGGGGATAGTAGCGCGCGGGAAAGAAACGCTGCAGAGCAGCTTTCCCGCCCCTGGGCGAAATAAAGCGCGCTTCGCTTCCAGTACAGAGCTCCGTGCAAAGGCTTCGTGGCCTCTTAACGGGGTCATCCTGCTGATGCTCCCCGCCTGGCTGTTCTTTTGGTACCACGATGGTTGGAAAGGCCGGCTGAGGTGGAGTTCTTTGAGTGTCCTCTGCTAAAAGAAATGCTTTATTGAGGAAACCCCTTCCCTCTGCCGCGCACCGGCCTGCGCGCTTTGGCTGAATGCGGGCCGCCGCTGTGGGAATGATGCGAGTTAAGCCTCGCGAGAGCGGATCTTCCAGCCCAGGGGTCTCCAACCTTGAAGACTTGTGTAGTTCAACTCCCAAAGCAAAACTGGCTGAGGAACTCTGGGAGTTGAAGTCCACAAGTCTTAAAGTGGACAAGGTTGGAGACCCCTGTTCCAGCCCATGGAGCTTGCACGGCGGCGGTCCGAACTCGGCTAAAACGCTCGGCTGGGTGAGGGAAGGGCGACATGCAGAGGAGCAATGCAGGTGGCGTAAGCCTCGTGCTTCCTGGTTGCCTCCCGCACACCGCCCCCCCAGCAGCTGCGGAGAATCCGAGCAGGGGCCGAGGTGCGGGCTGGCGGGGAGCCGAGTGGTGACGGCTCTGCCCCGGCTGGCTCACCTCTCCCTCCTCTGCCACCAGCCGCGGGAGAAAGGTAAGTTTTACAGCCTAGCCCAGAGCTGCTGGCGGGGTGGGCGCTTGAAGTTCCCAGCCCTTTCCTTTCCCCAAAGGAGGGAGGGGAGGAAGTCCCGCCCGCAGCCCCTTGGTTTGTCCGGGAACCTTGCCTGCCGGCTTTTTCAGGCAACTTGCGGGACCGTGTGCGAACGGACAATCGCACCCGGTCCCTGGGACTCTGGCCGGGAAGGAAGTTAACGAGCGACGATTAGTGTCTTCACTTAAAAACTGACAATATAGCCTGAATTTGGGTGTTGCTTACTTTGCTCTGAATTGACGATTACTTGCTTTATCTCATATAAAGAAATAGCTGTTATTTAAATACCATGCATGAATATTCCCAATTTCCACATTTTGGATTTCATTCCACAGCAAAGCATCTGCCAGGCTTCAAAGGGAACAATCTTTCCTGCAGGTAAGACAGGTTCAAAATTCAGCAATAAACTGCGCTGTAAAATGAAAATTTGGACCTAGCTCTAGCCCAGCAATTTAACGTACATATGTTCTTATCATGAGGTCAAAGCCTCACTCTTACTCCTGAAAATAGATGGCTTGATCTTCACTTACAGAGATGATGAAAAAGAAAATATCCCATTTATTCAAGTGTCTTTTCTCTTATTTTGCAACAAAACAAATTCAACTTGGTTCAAAGTCTTGTACCATACAGCTAATAGGAAAGCTACAACCATCAATAGTTAATCATGAGGATTGTATACAGTATTACCACAAGTACAAAATAACAGCTGCTAAACAATGAAAGCAAGTGGGTGTTATTACACATATGTCTAATTTGCAACCTACCCAGAAGCTTCACTTTGCACAATATGGTAAGAGAATGCTAGGAAATATATTTAATAGCAAGCAATCTGATTTAGTAGGATATGTACTTTTTCAAAGCATCCTCAACCAGGATGCTTGCATCAAAACAGGATGAGTCCTCGTACAACTTTTCTCTACAGTACTTGGTTCCAAAGCTGAGCAATTTGCTGCTATATATTATTGTGAATAGAGTCACTACATGGGATGTGCTGTCCTTTCTGCCAGAAAAATCCGATTCAATACTCCACACAATTCCAAGTGGCTTACAATGCTAAGATTACAATTATATACAACCACTTCTAGCCAAAGTGCAACAGTGTGTATAAATAACTTCTGTCCATCCAAGTAAGTTTAACCAAGCTGATAAAAATCATCCATCAAACAACTGACCGAAAGACAGACTTTGGGCTGCTTCCTGGTTTGATGCAAAAATGGAAGATATTAATAAAATATAATGCACAAAGGTTTTTATATCTTTATCTTTAAATCTTTATTCCTTATTCAACTTCATTATATTCAAGGCACTGTTAAAAGTTAAGGGTTTAAATCATGCTTGATGCTACACAGGTCTGCATGTGGTCAGCATCTAGATGTGGGGTTCTTAATGTTGCTAAACAATTCCTTCATGTGATAATACTTGCTAGGACTAGTACATCTGTGGTTCAGCAACAATTTCCACAAAAATGTAAGTCTGCTGGTACCTCCTACTAGCAATAGAAGAGTTAGAGGATAAGGGCCTGAGGGAAAGGACAATCTTTTTTTATTTCCCATGCTACCTCAGTGAGGCATGGGAGGAATTCCAAGCAGCAGCAAAACCGAACTATTCAATTCAACTTGGTGGACACGTGACTGAGTGGGTGTGGTTTGGTGGTCACGTGACTGGGCAGGCGTGACCAGGTAGCCATGTGACTGGCAAACCAAATACAAGTGGTCCTCGCTTAATGGCCAGTTGCTTAGTAAGTGTTCTAATTTATGACTGACCTCCCCAGAGCTACTTGACCTGTTTTTGGAGTTTTGACAGCCATGCTGTCAAATGCAGAAATAGCTGTCATTTAAATACCATGCATGAATATTCCCAATTTCCACATTTTGGATTTCATTCTACAGCAAAGCATCTGCCAGGCTTTAAAGGGGACAATCTTTCCTGCAGGTAAGACAGGTTCAAAATTCAGCAATAAATTGCACTGTAAATGAAAATTTTAAACATTTATTTAATCAATCTAGTAATGAAAGCACTGTATATTTCATAAAACAAATGTCAGTTTTACCATGTGATTTTTTTTATTTCCTCCAAGCTTTCATTTGTTACATCATAAATGATATGATTTCATATCTAAATTAAAAGCAGTTTGGCTTTCCTAATTTTGTTTCATTGTCATCTATCTTAGCATTAGCAGAAAGAATTTCCACGTGCAAGATAAAATACTTGGCATTGAGCTATATAATTATCTATGCCATATTTAATAAGATTCCAAAAGATTCCAGAAGCTGTCAAGACAAAGTCTGTCTGGAAGGACTGGAACAAGGAATTACAGTGGGGAGAAAATAGAGTTTTTAAATTGGGGGTCCTGTTTTGCAATAGTGCAAAATCATCATTAGATACATTCTTGATTTATTATTTTTAAATAAAGATGTAATCATATTGATTAACATAATTATTGGTATTAAATATAAAATTATGTGGATTGTTCTGTTTTGTATGCCGTAAGATTTTTAATATTGTTGGTATTTGAAAGGATATATGTAACCTGTTCTTACTGTGTGATGTCATTTCCTCCCCTATGACTGATTGTCCACTTAGGAAAAAAATGCTCAGTGAATTCCCAGGGGTCTAGACTGGAATGTGAAGTCCAAAAACAGCCTAGTGGCAAACAGTTTCTATAATGTTGCCAAGAAAATTATATGGATATGTCCAAATAGTCCAGGTGTTGAGTTTGACTAAAGATAATTAACTCAGAGAATACATTCTAAAATGTATTAGTTTGATATATTGGTTAAATGCTGTAATTGTCTATTCTCTAGATTTCCTCAGCCCAGATCTGATACTTCTAAAAATACGGACCATAACTGATGTTCGCTGGTGTATTGCCTTTAAAACTATTAACATAAGTTACTGACTAAAGTGTTACAATTCAGACACTAATCCAGAGTTCGTTCAATATAATAAAGTTAATCCGTTCCATGTTAGAAATGCTGCTTACTGAGTCTGAAGGATGTAACAAATACCCCATGCCTAAGCTCTGCAGGGTTTCCTGCTTCTAAAAGTAGAGAACAACAAGAGTTCGCCTGGGAGGTTCTGAGGTAGGAGGAGCAAGACTCTACATTGTTCTCTCCCAGAAAGGCTAAAGTAACTTGAGCAGAATGACAATTATCAAGAACACCTCAGTCAGTAGTGGGCTCTGTAATATTGGGAGGAAGACGATATTCACATCTGTAGCAGCATAAATATTAATTAAGAAAACAGAAAATAAACTAGAAGGAGTAATTTTTCACTTTAAAGGCATAGGTCACATGGTCATTCGCATCCATAATTTATGTTAATAACTATTAAGAACTAATGTGCCAAGTACTTTGTGGGTCATTTTTCAGATGCTTTTACAGCATGAACAGAAACCTGTTCTTTCACCTTGAACTTCTCTGAGTACTGTCAGAAGAATCTTTGCCAGCTGATTTCCTTTTTAAAAAATCCTTTTCAAGACATAAGTTTAGTCTTCTTACTTCCTCGAAATGGATTCATTAAGGGAGTAGATTGTCCTGCTTGGCTTTGTGTAAAATATGCAAGATATTAGTAAAAGTTGGGTCCCAAGGAGCTATATGGTATGAGAGCAGACTCTTTATATACAGTTGGGAACTTTTACTTCTTAATTCCTATTCTTTAAAATAACAGATGACCTAGAATGTTTCATTATCTCAGTTACTCAAAGCATTTCAGTTATTTTTGTGCATTGGAGTGTGTGTGTGAAACTGGTCTTAAAGCTCCTTAGTAGCCCAGATGCCTTCCATTCTTCAATGCCATATACCCTACCCAAAATGTTCTCATTTCCTTCCTTGGTTTCACTTAGTTTGGATAGTACAAAAAATCTTTGATAGTCTCTTGGGAAGGGATAGACTGATGTTTGAGTGGCATGCATAGTATGAGTGAAATCATTGTTTTTCTTGGCCTGTTGGGAAGTATGCAGGTATATTAAATAATTCAAATGAAATGGAAAAGGGGATTTGCTCATTAATTTTCATGTGTCTGTAATGCCAAGATTTCATTAATTGTAAAAGCCCTTTAAGCCGTTTTCTTTTTATTATTTTGTAAACTAAGAAATTACCATGCAGTAAATTGGCAGGCACAACCCCCAGCTTTCTCTGAAAAACATGCAGGTCTCAATTATACTTGTTCACTAATCTGTTAAAATTATCTTTGTAGGGGTCATCTTATATCATCTTGATCTATGCAGAATTACTAACATTACTTACTGGATGTATGTTTAACATTTGGGGACCAAGAGGGTCTGCAAAATAGTATCAAAGTTGGGCGTACAACATTTTGATAAGAAACCTACTCTCTTCATTAGCTGTACCGGAGAGAAGCGGGAGAAACTTAAATGAAAGATATTTATGAGAAGTCCTACTGTCTTGCCAATCTTTAAATACCATGAATATGTAATGAACAGGGATCGTGTTTATAAGCTAACCAGCATGCACCAAACGGTAGTACTTGGAATTATTATACCACCTTTGTGTAAAATGTCCAGCTGAATTGGTTAAAGAGTAGGGTGGGATCTTGGACTATATATCATTGGAGGGAGTGAGAAGGGGGAGGAGGGAGTGAGTTACCCCTTCTTTGCAAGAATTATATTTAATTTATGGTCAAATTCTGATGCTGACATAGTTATACGGAATACTTGAATATGCATATTACATGGACATTTATTATTTATTTTATTTTAAAAGCTTTTGGATTTGTGAATGCTGAGAATTAACAGTGTTTCTCTTGTTCCAAACATGTGGTTTCTGGATGAAGTATTGCAGCTTAAGGATGTCCTTAGTTTAAATCTAGTTGAATTCTAACTGCATTTGTTTCTTGCTGTTATGGGTTTTGCATGCCAGTGCATGTTTCCGTAATCATTGATATCTATTTTGCTTTTTTGTCCTTGTCACAAAATATTATTTAGCAAACAAAAACAAAAGGACAAGTGCAATAAAGTAGTGGTGCATTTTGATATATGGATTGCCTTTTATTCCCTCCTTACTTTTGATAGACAAAGCAATTCCATTTTAGGAGCTACTATGATAATGCATCTCACAAAAACTACACAAATTTTTAATTCAGTATCTCGTAATGTAATAAAAGTTATTAATAGTTGCTAAGAGAAAGGCTTTTTTCATTTGTTCCTCCTCCCCCCCCCCTTTTTTTTTTTATTAAAAAAATTCCGTTAAGGTGACAGGATGGTTGAAGATAGTGGAGTCTCTAACTCAAGCATTGAGTTTTGGCTGAACAAAACTCTTGAGTGGGATCAGATCACTACTTTAGAATCTCAGCAAGATGTCTGCCTTCACTTGCCTGAATTACAGGAATTTCTCCTGCAGATTTATGGAGCTTTGAAACATATGGTAAGTGAATTAACTGAAAGAATGAACTGTTTTGAAGACTGCTACAGAAACATTCTGCACCCCACATTTTGACAAGATAAAAAGCTAACAGTAGCAGAGAGCCTTGTAGTAGTGACCTAATGTATTGCTGGATCATAGAAGCAAATTGGGGAAACAGCCATAGATAATGCAAACAGGAATGTGTTTCCTGTGTTCCTGATTTATTATAAAATGAACCTTTTCTTTTTGATTGGCTATATTCTCACATGAGATTTCCTATCCAATGCAGCAAGCTTTTTAAAATACTTTAAAGTAAACAAGTATCTAGTTCTCATTCTCATGCCATATATTTCATTAGGTACAGATCCTTAATTTATAATCCTAAAATTATAAGTGATCTCTTAAACCATGAAGTCTGCTGACCTATAAACTTTATTGGTATTGCTTCCAAAATGTTTTCAGATCACCATTATGTGATCACAGGCAAATAGCTAGTTTGCTTCTATTATTATTCATAATAATTTGTAGACGGCAAATTGCAAGTAATTAGCGTATTGTTATATGTTGTGTGCAATAAAATATATTTTGTTGATAATGGCAGTTAGCCTATAATATTAGTATAACTAGTCAGGAAAGCATTTTTGATCAAATAATAAGTGGCAGATTAGCTACTGAAAAGTTTATTTTGTTAGCAGTTGCCTATGTTTCTGAGGGCATAACTTTTTCCCTTGAAATTTCTAATTGTACTGAATTACTTATGAAACTTGGCTTCAGATGGACCTTCTGTATTGGACTCCATAATGTCTGGGGTTTGTTCCAAATGTAGATCAAATCTGAAGAATTTATTGTAGTGAGAAGGATGATAATCTTTACTGTTGCTTGCATATTATCTTGGTTTACTGCCATTTTAAAAGCTATTTTAATATTAGTAATTAAAGCTACAAAAAAGAGAAGATGGAAATGCCTGATTGTGTAAGAATGTTTATTAACTGCACCATGATTTACTTTTATAGCAAAACTTCTTTCCATTTGGTTAATTTTTCTTTAGGTTTTGTAGGTATAGTGTCTGTTAAATTTCAGATTGCAACTCATATGAAATGTAGTAAATAGTAATTGAAATATTAAGATTTCTTTCCACTGTGGTTGGGCTCAGTCCTTTTCATAATATATAGAATGATGTAATCAGTATGACTTTTCAGTAATTTGTTTTATTATTCACTTACATCTTGAAAGTTAAGAAAAACCAACAAAAAATAGTTTTCTTAGTATATTTTTCTGTATTTTTTCATTTCCCACTCCCCTTTTGAAGGAGATAAATTTCATATATAAAATTAGTAAATAATTAATAATTAATTAGAATGTCTTCTAAAAAAGCATTGTGTTGATCCACAAAAAGTTGGATTGGGTGGAAAGATGTTAAAATACCTTAAACCTCAGTTTATAACTTTAATGTTTTCTTTTTGCTGTGTTGATTTCTATTTTTCAGTTGTATCTCTGTAAGAACAATTGAGTAGATTAGTGATGTGGTGACTAGTATGTAAGGCAGTAGTGTGAACAGCTGTGATTGCATGTGCACAGCTCTAAGTGTGAGGTGTGAGTGAGGAGGAAAGTATTTGGTATGGTGGTCCGGGAATCAGGCCTAAGGCTTGGGGGTACCCAGTGGGAGTGGGAAAAAGCCCGTGGGACACCCAAGGGGGCAGGAAGCAGCATAAGTGGGGGAGACTGGAGCAGGCAAGCCTGTGCTAGGCCTCCAAGGGCTGCCCTGCCCCGTGTTCCACCTAATGACCTGCATGTTTGTTTAACAATATATTGGGGAGAGTGAGGATGGGGAGGATTGCTAAATGAGATGCTTCACTTAACAGCCGTTGTGATAAATGACCATAATGAGCAGACTCCATTACTGTATCTCGAGGACTATCTGTACATTTAGGCAGCACTTACTTGTTCCAAAGATACTCTGACCTTAATTTCCATTTTGCCAATCCCCTACTGTTGTGGACAGCAAATATGTTTTGGCACCCATTAATTTCAAGACTAAGCATCCTCTTTAATTTCAGAGCTCAACAACGGCAGTCCAAACATTTCCATTAATTGGTCAGTTATTGGGAAGACTTTGTTGGAATCCTTTTGTTATTGGTTACGGTGAGTGTTTATAATGGTTTCTTAAAATAATTGATCATTAAGGGAGTGTTTATTAAAATTACACTTTCAATGTAAGCATCAGACAGTGGCCCATCTAGCATAACTATAGACATTTACTGGCCTCAAGATTACAGACGAGGGTTTTGTAATGAAAGCAACGGTTGCCCAAAATAATAAAAAAATACATCAATTAATAGTATCAAATACTTTGTAATAAAATTAAAAGAAAAGAGATAAAACACAAAGTTGGACATTACTAAATGTTAATCTATAAAATTTGTTCAATAATACTAAAAATAGAGTTTAGCATTATAGAGCTGGAGCTTCTAGCAAGATGCATCTGCAAAATTCCAAAATAAAAATGATGGCAAATCTTCAAGACAAAACTGAATCCTTAAAATAAGATTTTGAGAGTTCATTTCAGAATCTTCAGGCCTCTTGGGTTTTACCATTTTTGTGGATACCCCACGCAGAAATTCTTACTGTATGAAAAGGCTGGGGCGCATCTCTGGAAGTGCAAGGTTCAGTGTCTTTGTGGGAGGAGAATTTCTAGCAGAACCATTCTATTCCAGCCAATTCATTCTTTGCCAGGAATTCCAGAGGCAGGTTGTCTTGGCTTTATCATTTCTCACGTTGACTACTGCAATGCACTCTGTATGTAACAACCTTTGTAGACTCCCCTATTAGATGCAAAATGCAACAATTTATGTCTGTGGAGATTCTCAGTCATCCAGGTCATGGCTGTCTAAAAGGTGCTTTTTTCAAGAGGTAACTGGACTTTCTGGTTTTTCTTTGAAGATGTTTCGCTTCTCATCCAAGAAGCTTCTTCAGCTCTTTCCCACCATCTAGTCAGAACTGAAGAAGCTTCTTGGATGAGAAGTGAAATGTCTTCAAAAAAACAAAACAAAACCCAGAAAGTCCAGTTGCCTCTTGAAAAAGCACCTTTGGAACTACCAGTGCCATGGTTTTGAGAGTTCTGCAGTAGTTACCAGTATTTAACTCAAAATACTCGTTGTAACATGTAAAGTCCTTTTTATCTTGGCATTTACCAGTATGTGCCCCAAGAACTGCTTGTTCTAGGTAGAAGTGACTCACCTAGTATATTCAGCCATATTAGTTTAGAGCATCACTTGCAAATGAGAACAGAAAAGCCAGAACATGCTGCTTCTCACTAAATGCTGAATTACACTGCATTATGGAAATACCCTTGTTGCAGCAGATCCTGTTTCCAAATCAGGACACAAGACCACGAAGGGTAGGAGAATACAGGTTTATTTGCGCAAAAGGTTCTTGCCATTAGCATGGCGAATTCTGAACCCCCAGCTATTCCTGAGGGGGTTACTTTTATGCAGCTCCCAGTCTCAGCGTACTACAAAAGGGGGAAGTAAGTCTACTTCGTCATTCGTTCTTATTCTTCTGTTTCTTCTGTTATTTTCCATACCCACTCTTGCTTACAGGAACATGTCTAGTTCTTAGGTTCAGCAGTTTTGTGGTTTTCACAATATCGTATTAAAACAACTTCTATAATATTTGCGATATAAGCTAAGAAACTTCTTCTAATTATAAGAATACTTTTCTGGTAACTTTCCATTCTGCTTCACCCTCATTCCCACAGATTCAAATGGCCTCATTCACCACCCCAGATAATTTGTCAAACGGCCTTGAAGACAAAATCCTTTCACCTAGTTTTAAAATGGATGTTAAGGAATGTTTATAGAATCCGAAATGTTATAAGAGCAGGAACACTATGTTTTATGGATTTATATACAGGCTCCTTGAGTTATGATGGCAATTGGGCCTGGAATTTGTATCGCTAAACATTGTGTGCCTGACTAGGTCCTTTGTGAGGCTGTGCAAGGCATAGCAGGAGCTATAGGGAGAACCAGGCTGCACAGGGCAACAGGGGCTGGCGGTGTAGGGAGCCAGAAGGGCAGAGAAGAGGGAGAAATAGGGCAGGTAGGGGAGATGAAGTCAAGTGGGTAGGCTGCCAATCACCCACATTTTGATCATGTGATTGCAAGACGGGTGCAGTGGCTATAATTTCAGGGACAGGGAGTAAGTATCAATCTTTCAGGGCCACCATAATTTTAAACAATCACTGAATAAATGACTATAACTTGAGAACTTCTTGTAATTTGTAGGTCATCTTCTGCAGTTTGTAATATAGTAATGATGTAAATACATAAACAAGCAGGATTGCTAACAAAAGTGGTCCTACTGTTTACACTATCAAAATCCTTTCACAAATGATACCATTGTAAGCAAGTAGTATCTAATACCGCAAAACCGTCTTAGGGTTTAAGTGGTTATTAATCCATATAGATTTTTAACATACAGTTTTATAGTTCTATTATAGTGTGGCAAGTTTTGAATGTTTGAGTTTGGACTATTTGAGAGGAATTCTTTATTAACAGAACAATTGTAATTAAAGGTTTCAGTACATCAACTTTTGAGTTCTTTTGTCACATTGTTTTTTCTTTCACTGATATCGGTAGCAGGGAAAATGGACGAGTAAAATGGCTGCTCTTAATTTCACTCTATTGGGGGAGTGACAAAACAGACGGTAGTGGTGAGAGGAAGTAATTATGAAAACAATATTCAGGATTAATTTTTATGTTAGAAAAATAAAACAATGCAAAAATTTGAATTTAATGTTATAAAACTGTTCTATGTATATAAATACATTTTAAGTATAGTTTTATCACGACAATAAGTTGCAAAAAAATAAGATGGCTTGATTCAGAACATGTTAGATTGAAACAGATAGGATTTAAGTTTGTCACAATTAACTAGGTTCACCTTGAATCAGCAAGGCAATCAATTAAGCCCATCTCCAAATACATTAAAATATGTTTTATATTAAGAAAAGGAAGAATGAAACAGTCTATATGTGATGAATGAAATGACTTTGA
Source organism: Pseudonaja textilis (assembly GCF_049901715.1). Classification (NCBI taxonomy): domain Eukaryota; kingdom Metazoa; phylum Chordata; class Lepidosauria; order Squamata; family Elapidae; genus Pseudonaja; species Pseudonaja textilis. The sequence continues at coordinate 198,666,412 of NC_141991.1, read as the reverse complement.
AAAAATGGAATAGAAGAAAAATAACCATAAAAATTTACTATGTCCTTGGTTTTTTGTTTTTGTTTATTAACATGAGCAAAATATTCTTCTTGTCCTGCTTTGATTTTTTTTTAAAAAATATCCTTATTTGGATTGGTATCCACAGATGAATGCCAGAAGATTCTGATATGCTGCTTATGTTGTCTGTACAGTGGTGAACCACAGAACCCTCTGGAATTGAAGGCCAACAGCTGGATACAAGTAAGCAAATGAATCCTCCCCTCAGCTGTTTTACATTAACTTAATTATTTAAAGGTGCAGCATCTACAGCATATAGACACTGTGTCATTTTTGGAAACCACTCTAGAGACATACTAGATTCACATTGTATTGAAATGTATTCTCCTTTAATTAAAGTACAAACTCTGCTGTCTCTCATTTTGAACATTAAAAAAGATGTGGTGTTTAAAACCAAAGTAATTGTAATCGCCCTTAATTGAATGGAGCCTAGATTCTGGCAACTTTAAGTAAAGAACAAAGTCCACAAATCAGCAAGCAAGACAGTGCTATAAAAGCAAACTTTCAATTAGGGGAAAAATAAGGCAATCTGGATGGAAGCCCTTGTTTGTTTTGAAAACAATTTATATATGCTCTATAATTTTGCTTTTATTTTTGTTTAATCTTTCTAGCCTTGGGATAAGCTAATAGTATCCAAATTTTATTCACAGACAACTAAAGAAAACACTTGTCGGGCTCTGAGTGCAGCGTCGTTCACCTCTGAGCCTGCCACTTCACCAGCCGGACTCAATGACTGGCTGAGAACACTTGTGTGCAACCTAATTTTTTTAGTTAGTTCTGAATTAAAATTAGTCTGCAGTTGCTTGAATTTTATATTGCACAATCTTTCATGTAAAATCTGATGTCATTTTTTCCTAAATAACCCCCATTTTTAAAAGACAAACCTGCCTGATCAATTTATTCCACCATTAAGTAAAATAGATAGGCTCATATACAGAAACATTTTCTCTTTAGACAACTAGGTGCATACTTTATAATTATATACTCTGGGGATCGTGATGGAATAGTAGTTTATTTTGTGGAATAATACTAGAAATAAATGAAGTTGAATCTGTTAATGCAGGTTCTGTTGAGTTACTTATCAAAATTGGGGTCTGCTTTGAAGTTTGAAAACTTGGTTTAATAATTCATAGTAGACTGATGCAGTTTCATTCCTTCTCATAAGCTCTGAAACTAATCAAATTTCTATTAAGCATGGTTTGCATGTCACATTCTTTAATTTGTGTATAGGTAACACATGACTCCATCTCATTAACCCAATCATGGTTTAGTTTCACACAACAACATAATTTGAAGTGCTCTTTGCTTAGTGAATACAAGTAGTCCTTGTTTAGTAAACACCTGTGCAACAGTTGTTCAAAGTTACAACTGATCCTTGAAGTTACAGTTATTATAGTGTCTTACAATCATGTTATTGCCATTTGTGATCTTCCTTGCCAGCTTTCCAGAACCAAAATCATTGGGAAAGCCAGCAGGGAAGATCGCAAGTTGCTATGGTAAGTCCCTTCCCTCTTCCTGCACACTGTGCCACATCCTCCCCCAATCTTTCTTTGCTTTCACTAACCCAGGGCCTCCCTGCACTTGGAGGACTCAGACTGACTCTAGGCTTGTGTGGACCTGTGCCTTCCTTTCCTCAGCCTCCCTAAATTCATGCCACATCACAGAACCTCCCTCTGCCAATTTACATACCACCGGCATCAAGCTTCCCAGGGATGCACCTTTTACTTGGGACACTTGCTGCTTCCTGCCTAATGACTTGTGTATCTTGGGGATTCAACGGCAACCGAGACTGCCTAGATTGTCATCGCTAAACAATGCAGTTACATGACGTACTTTATAACCACATTGCTTAATCCCAGTTGTAATCACTGTCTTAACTTGAGGACCACCTGAATGGTTTCTAACTAAGACTTCATTTTGCTCTGAACCTGTATGAAAGGGTTGGGAGACAGCTGTTTCTGGGAGAGATGGCTTCTGGTTAGTCCTTCAAGAAACTGAGACAGCATCAAATTTTTTAGGGACCAAAAAATTAATTTCCTAAGGAATATCTTTTCGATTTTCAATTGTGTAGGGACCAGCCATTTGCCTGTATTCTGCCTGGCAACAATTTCAATTCCTTGCTTCTGTTGTTAGTCTCAGTATTAATCATTTGATAATTTAAAAGAACTACTATAAAAAAAAGCAAAAGAAGTAAAATCAAACATTAAAACACAAAATGAAAAGTTGTTTTGAAGCCATTTATAAAGGAAACATATTTGAAGCTTGTAAATCATGAAATCTAAAAATCCTTATAGAATATGCTTTCTTTGCAAAAAGAAAATTCTAAAAAAAAAATAGAATTGCCATTTTTATGATAGTTATTCCTTCATTAATTTTCATTTCCAGCTGGACTTTTTCATTTAGCACAATTTGCAAACACAGCCGTTCTACTCAAAAGCAATTATTATTATCAAAAACATTCAAATAATGTAAAATTCAGCAGCATGCATTAAATCTTTGTATGTAAGTCAAGACTTTTTTGTATATGTTAACTAAATTAACATACTAAAGTAATAGCAATTAGTTTGTAATTATGACAGTAAGCTTTGGGCTTTTACATTTTTTCCCTCAAGTGTCATTATGAGAGGGATTTGAAAATGTTCACTTTAATTTTACATTGATGTGTGACCCAACAATAAGAAAGATGTGGCAGTAGCAAATTGCAAATTTTTCAGCTAGTGATGAAATAGTTGGGAGATCTTAATTACCCTAACATCAGTTGGGAAATAAAGTGTAAGCATTTCCCCTTCCCCCAATGCAATTGCATCATTTTTAAGGGGGGAGAAAATGAACCAGCTAGCCTGGAATTGACCTTAGGTAGGCTTAGGATCTACGGGTAGACATATTGGTTAAAGTAATGTGGATGTAAGGAAAAGAGACCATGTAATGTTGGGATTCTTGATTGTAATCAGAGCTGAGGCTGGCTGTAGTCAAATATACTATATACACTGAACTTCAAGGAAGCCTGTTTTAATAAACTTTAAAACATGATTAAAAAGTACTCCATGCCAGGAAAATGTCAATAGGAAAAGACTCGAGATGGGTGGGAGTTCTTAAAGTAAAAGATACTGAAAGCACAGTAGCAAATTATTCTGAAGGGGGGGAAGAATATCAGTCAGCAATATAGCTACAAAAATATTAGCTAAGATATGAAAATAAAGATAATAAAATTGGACAGATACATTTTACAGTATATTCTTTCAATTGTAAACTTTAATTATAAACTATTTTAAGAGAGTTCTTTTAATGGGAAGCGGTTTTTGAAAAATGAACAGATTGCCAAGGAGTACATACATGTAGCCAGGAAATTATTCAAGAAAGGTTAACACTCAGGTTAAACTGAGATTGACAAAGAGCGAAAAGAGCTGCTTTGGATATGTTCAAAATAAAAGACGAGAGAAAGAAGCCAAATGGCAGCTACTCAGTGAAGATATCACGTGGGATATTTAAACTACTATTTTTAATTCCATCCTCTTTGGGAAGAGGATATACATTTTATCAGGCAGCTGCTTAAAAATTAGGATGAAGGTGTAGGATTAAAGTTTAGACTAATAGAAACATGATCAGGGAATGCTTACTTGGCTGAAGTTTAAATCTCTTGTTCTGAAGATAGTTGCTAATGAACTATCCAACTTTCTATATTCTTTTTGATAAATTTTGGAGAGCCAAACAGTGGCAAACAGCGAAAAGGACAAAACTTGTCTCTTTCTTCAAAAATGGTAAAGGGAAGATCAAAATCTTTCATTGTACTATTGTTACCTGGGGTGGCTTAAATTGCAGAGAACACTGTAGAGCTGTTTTTTTTTGGTAAGAGTTTTATAAATAGTGTAGAGGGAGGTTGTGATCTGTGTGATACTATAATACATTCCGACAGTCGGGCGTCCTCCACAGTCACATGACAGAACTTTGGGAACTTGGCAGTCAGCTGGGTTTACTGCCATTTGCAGTGTCCCATGATCACGTGACTGCATTTTACAGTGGTTTTCCATTTCAGGCAAAGTCACACCCATAGTGAACCTTTGGTTCACTAAATGACTGCTGCATTTACTTATTGATGACCTCAAAAAATGTCATCAAATTGGATTAGTCACATAATTGACCCATTTTTATGACCATCATGACATAAAACATAGTAGGCAGGTTCCATTATAGTCATATGTTGAGGATTAAATGAAGTTGTTAAAAGGTCTAGTAGCAAGAATATCTTCAGATGGGTATTTCCTGTTCATCTAAGTAGCCAAAGTATCTCCATTCTGAGAAAATGTGTATTTACAGCTTTTTAGATCAATACCTTGACTTGGAAGCCAATGCAGATATTTCAGTATTGGATTATATAATCCCTGTATTTTACACCAGGCAATAGCTAGCCATTGCATCTTGCAATAATTTGCAGTTTTTATAGAACACAGCAGTAATCAAAGTGGGTTGCAACATAGGTATGGATAATTTTTGCTAAATCCAGCAAACTCAGGAGGAAAAGCAGCTAACACATTAGCTATAGTTGTAAAAAACATGCCTTTTTCAACCCAATGACAAATGGGGCTCCAAGACCACTTCCAAAGTACAAACCTGTTGCTTTGTGGGGAGTACAGCCCCATTCTGAGCAAGTTTCAGCTTAATCGAGAATCTAGTTTTCTTTTTTCTTACAAATATCCATTGTGTCTGGATTTAATTTCAGTATATTATCTGTCATTCAGCTCAATATCAAGTTTAAGCAGTATATCAAGAGTTTCATTACAATGATATTGTTTCATTACAATGATAAGGCAAGGAGCAACAGAAAATGTTATCAGCAGACATGGCACAACTCCAAAACTCCGCATGACTATTCCCAATGGTTGCATACAAGTTCAAAAATATAGGAGACAAGATATATAACCTGAGGGACATAAGAAATCTGTGACCTAGTTGTCTAACAATGGTCCCTTAGCACCCTCTTCTGGACACAACCTGATAGGGAGGACCTGCACCACAGCAAAACAGTGCCCCCAAGCCTTTTCAAGACAAGCCATAAATATTCATTGAGTCAATGTTACTGAAATCTATTGAGAAACATAGAGAAGTAGATGGTCTACATTTCCCCACCTGTTTCCATCATGGTGACTAAAGCCATTTCACTCCATATTCTGAATCAATACCAATTGAAATGGATTCAGAAAATTAATTCCATCCTGGAATTCTGAAGGCATAATTTTCTAATTCACCTTGCTCAATAAAGAAATATTTCAGAGTGGCCTAAATTTAGAAAGGTCTTTGGGTCAAGGGGAAGATTTTGAAAGCATTTATAACACTTTCCTGAAGACACGTGCTCAATCACATAAAACACCTCCCTTAATCTTGGGGCCAATCTGAACCTATTTATTTAATTAGCCAAGATTAGGGTTAATTAAGCCAGTAGTGGCCTTCATTTTTGCATGCATATTCATCCACAATCTTAAAATCTATAAGTGGAAAAATATCCATATAAACCTGGCAAGCAAGTTATTTTCCAATACTATATAACCCAATGTTGGAGTCCAGATCAAAGGAAATTGTGCTGAATCAAATCAAACCGGGGGTGGTGGTGTATTGTTAGTTCCAGTTTCCCTTGCCCAGTATCATGATGAATGAGGTGAATATGGCACAGCATTACCAGTTTGTTTTCTGCAAAGACAACAGTCAAGAGAAGTGATACCTCCATCCACCCTAAAGGAAGATCTCAAATGGATCTGAAGAAAAGCCCCATTCTGTGTCTAAAATGATTCATTGTGAAAGTTTCTGTAACTACGCTATCCATCTGTCCATCATTATTCTCAGCCATTTACTAAACAAAGGAACTTACAGAATTCTGCTAGAACCCCTTAGGACTTAGAATATCAACTGCCAGGGCCATTTGACACTACAGGTAGTCTATGACTTCCTACTTTTTGTTTAATGACTGCTCAAAACTATTATAACCTCGAAAAGGATGCTTTACAGCCTCAAAGCACTTCTGTAAAATATTCCCCCCACAGTTGTGTAACCACATTTCAGGTGCTTGGCAACTGGCTCAGATTTACAACCTGTTGCAGCATCCTGCAGTCAAGTGTCCATTTGCGAGTTTTTGGGATTTGCTAATCATCTGTGTGATAATTACTTGATTCCCCTAGTACCTTTAGAAGATTACCTATATCCATACTATCTTATTTTGTACAATGTTAGATGGTCTTCCATCCAGGTAAGGTTTGTAGCAACCGTCAGTCTAAAATTGACCAGGGAATTATTTGTCCATGACTGTGGCGTTGCCCTTCCACTCTCAGATCACTATCACTGAAGAATAGAATACAGATTCCATGTGTGTATGGTTAAGATGGCAAATGTGAAAACCTGAGCCATTTATTGGGTAGCCTTGGTCATATACGTTAGAACTGCTTTCTGTCCCTGGCCTACTGCAACCCACAATATTTCTATAGACAGACCCAAGATAAATGATTTTTGTAATGTCCCCTTATTAATGAGTTAATGGGGCATATTGTGCAAATTGAAAGGCAATTCTGGTTCCATGACACTCTCCCTCCAAATTGTGCAAGTTACCACATTCTACCATGGCACTTGCATATAATTCCATTCTGTTTAGAGGGCCACTGAGCTCTCAGGCAGATTTTCAAGGCATATAGAAGGGTTTGATTTTAGAAAAACTGGGATAATTCTTTTATTGAAGTGAAGTTTGTATCTGCCTGCATGCAATGAAATTAAATCTTGAAGTATTTTATAATTCCATTTTACCTTGAATTTTGAAAACTAACTAAAAACTATGATGCATACTTTTAAAACCATACTTCCTAAGTAGTCTTGGAAGAGCTACAAAACTTAGTCCACGTTTGTTTGTTCATCTACTTGCCAGATGTAGTGAAGAAAGATAAAGTATTTGAAGGTTACTAACCCGTGAAATCAACCATGACCTGGTAAAATCACTCTGTTAATGAAAATGATATAATTTCCATATTAATCACCATCTGGCCTACTTGAATGAATGCTTGGCATCATGCAATATGAGTTGTGCTGTTTTTCAGAGAACTGAAACTTTTTAAAACTAATTTATCTTGTGGTTTTCAAAGGAAAGAAATCCGCCGTACCAGTAATCCACTATAATTCTTTTCAGTACTTTTCATTTATAGTTCTAGTGGCTAGAATTTATTTAGAAATATCAATTTTTATTTTGTTAACATTGAATCAAGTCTATTTAGAAAGTGTAAATTCATGGCTCATTTTTAGTAATGGATAAAGTCATCTTTTAAAAAAACATAAAGGCAATTCATGGAACAAAACATAATTAAACTCACACCTGGTATTAGAAATATCAAAGAAGAAAAACCATCAAACTTTGAATGTCTGCCTCAATAAAATGGTTTTTACGGTCTTGTGAAATGACAGAACTGGTACAATTCTATAGATAGGATATCTCACAATAGTGGACTTACGTATTTTTTGGACTATAAGACACACTTCCCCCCCTTAAAATGTGGGTGGAAATGTCTGTGCCTCTTACAGAGCGAATGTTGCTGAAGTCCAACTCACTCGCCGGCCCCCACCCTTCAGCCTCTACCTCCCAGCAATTTGCTTCCTTACAGCAAACAGCCTGGTCAGCTTCAGCACAGCCTGATTTAGCACGAGCAGCTGATTGGCGGTTGGATCTACCTCCCAGAATACCAATGATCAGCTGTTCCAGGCTGCGGGGATCACTGCTGCGCATCACTGCCCATTGCCGCGGCCTCCGGATACCCCATATTCAGCCTCTGCGCATCCCGTTCCATGTGGTGGGGATTGCCACTACTGCCACCTATCCCCGTCACTTGAAACAGGCCGGTAATGGGATGCATGGAGGCCAAAATTGGGGCACGTAAAAGATGAAAACAGGATGGGATGCAATTGTTTGATTGGCTGAAAGCTCTCCTGCTCATGCCCTCTATCTGCTGCTTTAGCAGGCACCTTCTTATTGTGTAGATGAAGGACAGTGCCAGAACAATAGATGGAACATCCACGAAGTCATGCAACATCCATGCATATTATTTATCTTTCCTGACTTCTTGCAATCAGTTTTGTCCTCAGAATGCATCTCAACCTGCCCTCAACACCACTGAGCATCTCATATCCGATAGGTACATTCTGTTCAGAAATGTTAAATGAATTTCAGGCAATCTGGTAAAAAAAGTTATGCTTTTTGTAACTACATATACCATTGCAGACAGACAGGATCGTGGGTATCTCCCTCCATGGGAGCATTCAAAGGAATACCTGCAGATTTTTTCCATTTCTGACTTGCTGTCAAGATTAATAATAATAATAAAAACACTTTCAACTTGAAAGAAAATAAAAAAGAAGAAAAGCTGCTGCTGAGAGAGACCCCACCCTGGGAAATGCAAGAAATCTCTGATTTACATTTAAAGATGTAGCAGCACACACAACAAGAGTATTTATGGATCACAGGTACACCCTTGCTCAGCAAAACAACTTCTTTTTACGCTTGAAATGCTACAGGGATAAAAGAACCATAGGAAACAAGTCAAACCAACAACTTCAAACGTGCCTTTGAAGTTAAATGCACCATGGACTGCATCAACGGTTCACAAAAGCATAAACAGTATGCATGCGCACACATATTTAATAGCATAAAGCATTTTGTTTATGTGTGAATTTTAATGAGCTATGAAATCTCCATAAGCAAGAAGGCACAAGAGTGCAGGGCATAGAGTGCAGTTATGAATAAATGATACAGCAACATAAAAAATTCTAAGAGCCAATTAACCAGAGTTATTCTTTGTTTCTGAAATGCACTCCAGAGTTACAAATCACAGGAGAACTGACCAGATCAGAGCAAGCTATCAATGCAGATGTTTTTGTGGAAAGGGTAATAATAATAATTGAATTACTTTGATGATGTCTTACTAAATTTGTGTCCATGTGCACTCTGCGTTCTCTTTTATTCTGTTGATTGTGTAGCTGGTGTCTTTGAAGATGAAGACATCATCTACAAGGACACAAGCTATACGATGAAAAGAATGCATGTGCAAGCATACATAAGCATTAACTCTCAGCAGAAACCAACATTATGTATACATTCACCGAAGTAGCAAAGAAAAACAGTGTTCAGTCCAACTATGTGCAGGTAGTCCTCAATTCATTACCACTCATTCATTAATTATTTAAAATTATGATGACACTGAATGAGGGGGATCTTTCCAGTCAGCTTCTCACACGAAAAGTCAATCAGGAAGCCAGCAGGAAAAATAAAAAAATGCTCCTGTAAATTCTTTCTGCCACTTTTTCCCCCAAGCAGCCACACTACAGAGTATGGAATCCCAGGGATCTTGTATTCCTTAGCAAATGTCCCATGACCAGTCATAAACCATAATGTGCACCCACCTACCTTTGGCCCACTTTGCACCCACCCCCTTTGGCCCATTTGTAGCCTATGTTGGTTTGCCTGCCCATGACCTATGCCAGCCAGCCTACCAATGGTCCCCAGCGCCGGCTACACTTCCTAATGCTTCTCCTGCAGCAGGCTCACACATAATTCCTTCATTCCCTACCTGAGACTCCCACATCTTCCTGCTCAATAGTATGGCAGCTAGGATAGCTGGGATTGCCATCACTAAGCAATACAGTCACATGATATCACCTTTATGACCACGTTGCTTAGAGATGGCAATCCTGGTTGTAGTTGCAGGACTACCTGTACATGTATGTGAAATTAAGCAAAGGAGTGATATTACCTCCAGCATTCCACCTATACCATGTGATGGGTGAGTCTTGCCCCAGCTCCTGCGACCCTAGCAGTCTGAAAACATGAAAATGCAAGTAGATAAATAGATACCACTTCATTGCGAAAGTAAGTGTTCCATGTGTACCTTATTTATATTATTTATATTTCACATAAATAAACACAATTTTCCCATACTGGATAATGGATTTTGCTATAGAATTAACAGATTATTTAATTGATTTTATCTATTTATCAGAGTTGTACATTACTATTTAACTTTTTGTTGCTATGATGTTAACAGTTCAAACATTTAAAAATTGTTGTAGTTTTTACATGTATACCGCTAGATGGCAGTAAAACAACTATTCTGTAGAAAATATATACTTTATAATTGTCAAGTACGTCTATGAAGTACTGTATCTAACCTGACAAACTAATATTCCACCCAAAAAATCAGAATAAGCAAGAGTTGGGTGTTGCTATTTTCCATTTTTATTAATGATTTTCTTTTGTACAGTATCTTTTAAAAACATTTTCTCTACTTTTATTCTTTGTGGCAAAAGAGTATATTAGTCTGAATCACTGAATCAATTCAAATCAGGTAATTTATTACTGAATATATGGATATTTAGGCTGATTTCTTTCAGTAGATTTCTGTTTTCTATTAAGTCAAACATGTCTTTTTATATTTTAGATATAGAGGTCCCATTATTGTTACTATAACAGGGCGTATCCTTTCCACATTTTCACATAAGATAAAATTAACTTTTGGTGGAATATATCTGTTTTAATTATTTCCTCTGTTGACATGTTCCCTCTAGAAGTCATTGTGCCATCTGCTGTCCATTTGTGGAATGGGAAATCATCATACTGATATTAATAAGTTTATTTCAACTCTTGGCTTCACATCAGTAGATTACTACTCTAAACTCATTGAAAATGTAAGTATTTTGTATAATTTGGCAAAGTGAATCTTCATTTACCCCTGATTTCGACACATTCAGAGAGGAGCTACCATCTTCCTCCAAGTTGTCAGGCATCTACAGTATTGGCAGTTGCTATTAATTCTCATGAACAACATAAAGTACTAATTCCTACCAGTTTATGAAATGGAGGAATGTGGCTGTTTTAACTTACAGCATAAAAGATCAGCCGGCAGTTTCTATCTAACAAAGAACTGGTTTGCTAAATATGTTTGATAATAGCTGTCTCTTTGTAAAGAATATAATGGGAATGATTGTAGGACAAGTTTTTTATTTCCACTCCAGTTTTTCTTGCCTAAAGGATAATTTCTGTAGCCAAAATGAGAAAGGCCAAGACAAAGCAGTGGAACCAGAATGAAAACCAAATTGGATTTAACGTAGTTTTAAACCATGCACAATTTCCCTATTTTCTATATATAGTTAGCTTTTTATTATGCTTGCTTTCTGGTGAACCAATTAAATATGTAAATACTGAAGATTGATGTAGCCCATCAAAGCAAATATACTGTATTATTACATAATTAATAGACATAATAGTGAATAATGAAATTAGATGTAAATATTGCATTTAGGACTAAAGATAAAAATTTGGAATGGGTATCTTCCTAGGACACTTATAACTAGAGTTTAAACAGAGAAAATAAAAGGTAGCTTTCCTTCTTAGAAGAAAAAGCTATTTTTCTCTAGTTACCATAACAGTAACTAAAGTATGTTTAAACACATGGAATATTTCAGTCTGCCTTTTCAATCAAACTTTGTTCCTAACCATTGGTTTAATTTAATTGGGTTAAATTTATGGAAGCTTGCATATTTTGAATTGTTTCTTTGACATAAAATAAGTTTGGAGAAATTATTTTCACATCTTTCATGGGTCTCAACAAATAGATTGTCCATTCATCTGGAAGTGCAAATTCAACGGGGAGAAAATATCACCAATGTAATCGTTACTGGATCATTTTCTATATTATTTTAAGTTGATAATTACATTTATTTAACAGATAGTCTCATCATTAGTGGCGGAACTCCACGGAACCCAGGTTAATGGATTTAACAGTCAACAAAAGTAGGTATTAATAGTAGCAGAACTAAGTAACTAGCGTGAATAAAGTTCTATGGAAAGATATTGAAGACTGAAACTTATGAACATTGCATGGACATATTCCAAACTATGCATAAGCATGGTGTTATTGAGGAACACATTACTTATAGAAGTGATCTGTGTTGCAAATAATGTAAAAACAGAGCTGAAAGAAAATCCTCAAACTTTTTTGTGGTTCTAGTTGTTTTTTTTGCCAATTTTACCATTGAAAAGGCAGGTGTAGCTTTGTCATCTTTTGGACTTTTCCTTTATCTCCCAGTTTCAGATGGGTTGCCTGCCTTGATTTTTTTTTTTTTTAATGTAGTAGTAGTGCCTATGATGGCATGATCAGGACCCATACTTAATGTTTTTAGAGTTGGTGGCGCTATAGTACAAATGACCAGCATATGACCAAATTTTGGAGAATTTCAATAGTTTTTTTGACAGCAAAGGCATCCATGGGAGCAAAAATAATAAAGATGCTGAGTACAGTCCATTGGTTGAAGCCCTAGCCCTTTTCCGTAGGCATTCTTCCTCTTCACAGATATTAGTGTTAAAATACTTATTTTTAAAATAATATTAATACTAAACCACATTGTGTTTTCCCACTTCAAAATGGCAGTTTTCAGCAACTGATCAAAAGTGATTTGAGGAGTGGGAGGAAGCTTGAAGACTTAGGCTGCCATGGTTGCTATATAGAAGCACCATGACATAATGGCTCCAAGGTATATTGGTGTAAAATTCTTATTTTTCCTTATTACTACATTTCTAGTTAGGTCAGCCTTCCACTAGCAGGAAAAGATTGAAGTTTAGAGTTGACTACTAAATCACTTTATTGCAGTCATGAACCAGCCTAAATGTTTCAAATATCGAAAACTAAATTAACACTATCGAGCTAAATAGAAAAGGTGTATACAAGTAAACACTTTTGTCTAAAAGACAAAGTATTAAATCATAAAAATGCTAGGATGTTTGCTCAGGCTATGCATATATGACAAAACAGAAAAGAGATTAAAATGAGCAATCCTAGTAATATGGACTTTAAAATAGCAACATTAAGTTCAAATACAAACATACTGATAGATAAAACAATAAAATTATCCAAAAGGGATTTCGGGATTATAAATTTCTCATACAGACCCTTGTCAAACCTGAAAATATAATATAAGAGCTGACATGGCATGAGTACACCAAAGCATAAAAGAAAAGTTAACAAGTAACTAATGGTTAATGCTGAGCCTGAGCCAAAACTGGCTCTTAGGTTTATTTATTTTATCTTTTATTTATTTATTTTGATTTGTCAATCGCTTACAAGATCATAGGTATAAGTATATACATAGTTATGAATACATGAAATGGGTACATATAAGAAAAATAAAAGAAACAATAGGACAGGGACGGTAGGCACGTTGGTGCGCTTATGCACGCCCCCTACAGACCTCTTAGGAAAGGGGTGAGGTCAATAGTAGACAGTCTAAGGTTAAATTAAGTTCATTTGCTCTTAGTTAATCAGCTTGATTTGCACACTGCCACACAAAATCCGGCAGTCTTGTGAAGAGCGTAGTACATAGGAACTTGTGTGCTGTAAGTGTGCCGCTTTGTAAACAGAACTTCTTGACAATGTGTATTTAATGAACAATTAAAATATTTTTTTAAAAAAATGTTTATGTACTGCCCAAACTCTCAGTGACTGGGCAGTTAAAATGTTTCTTCATCTATGTAAGAGGTATAATTTTGTTTCTACAGCATCTCTTGTCGAGTAACCTCCATGTCTCTTCTCTGCGTACCTCTTATAACTCTGCCTGGTATAAAACCACTTATTGAAGCTCTCCTTAACTATCATGATCATGGACCAGAAGATGTGCTTCACTCTCAGTTTTTAGAAGCAGTGAATGAGGCTATATTACAGTAAGTAGACTCCAAATAAGAAGATTTTCTTGTCTGGTAACAAGAATGCTAATTCAATAACCCGATCTGTTGAAAATTAATTTTATATATCTGTGCTGGACTAAGAATTTATTGTGATCTATTAATAGTTTATGGACAAGTTCTCAGACATGGGTTTTGCTTATTGTTTTCATAAATTATCTTGATTATTCCCTCATTTTTTGAGTTTTTGTGTGTTCTGCATAATTGATGCAAATGTTGGAAATCTGTTTCTACAGATGGATTTCATTTGGTAAATTGAAAAAGAATGTATTTTATTTGTAAAATAACTTGTTTGCCACTGCTGTGATGTTTTTTGTAAAGTCTTATTCATATATTCAGAAGAGATAAGTGCCTTTTGGCCACTGATATAACATTCTTCCTTTTTTTTCTTTTTCCAGGAAAAAGTAGAAATCTATATCACCTACAATAAATAGCAAATTCACATTTTATTTTGTATTTTGTCCAGAATTAGTTATTGTTTTGCACACCTTTGTTTTAAGGGAAGTCTTCTTCAATCTAGGATATTCCAGCGTGATAAACTAAATGTCGCATTATTATCACCAGCCAGTATGATCAGTGGCTCCATTGCCTGGGGATGATGGAAGCAATTATCAAATATATTTGGAGGACTCTATGATTATTTACTACTGCTCTAAAATGATTAGTTTCTCTTCCACTGCTTATCTCTTTGGTTAATGTGGGAGGTACTGGAAGAAAAGGATAGAATCTCTAATGGGAATGCCTACCAACAAAGTCAATGGGGAAGCCAGATTCATTTAACAACCATATTATAAGTATTCATTGACTTACAACCACAATTGACTCCTCAGTTTCTGTTGCTAAACGAGACTTGTTAAGTGAGTTTTGCCCCAATTTGTGACTGCCATCATAAATATGAGTCAGTTGCCAAGCATGTGAATTTTGATCACATGACTATGGGGATGTTGCAATGGTTGTGTGGAAAAAAAGTTTATAAGTCACTTTTTTCAATGCCATTGCAATTTCGAAGAATCACTAAATCAATGGTTGTAACTCAAGAACTAACTGCAGTGGTTCCCTTAACTGTAGCAAGAAAGGTTGCAAAATATATATAATTGTGGATAAAAATATTTGGGATGATGTTAGCGTGTTGCTTGGTGACATAATACCTGTATTTTTTTATGCAGCTGATGCCTTGTTGACTGAGTTCCAAATGTGTGCTTTGTATTTCATACCTTGAAAAGGATTACTGCAGCATGATTATATACGTACATACATGCATACATACATACATCTTTTGCAAAGTGTAGCATGCACACAGTAGATCATATAGCAATAGCACTTAGATTTATATACCACTTCAAAGTGCTTCACAGCCCTCTCTAAGCGGTTTATAGAGTAAGCATATTGCCCCCAATAATATGGGTACTCATTTTACTGACTTCGGAAGGATGAAAGGCTGAGTCAACCTTGAGCCAGTGAGATACCATGCTAAATTGGAGGAAATCAAAACCCTAAATATATAGAAATAAACTAGTTAATAGTAATGAAAGAGGAAGGGAAAACAAAGGAGACTTTGTCGGATAATGAGCAGGCATAGCTCATGGGGGAAAAAAACAGGATTTTGCAATAGTTACTCAAGTTTTAATCGTATGATGTTAATTCTGTGGAGAAAGAATGGTTAGCTTTTAGACCACTGATACATCTTTCGTTCCATAGTAAGAAAAAAATGCAGAGGACTTGTTTCTGGCCATAGTTTGATTTTCTTACCAAGCAAAGTTTCCATTATATTAATTGCCTAGCTCTTTGCTATGAATTTCATCTTTGTTTTGAAATGCTGCGAAGTAAACTGTGTCATTGTTTTCTTAAAGATTGATATTTTAAAATAGGATGATGTGAAGTCCAATGGCTGTATAAATTTTATTCAAAAGCACCATATTATTCCTCCCAATTTGGAATGTAGTTCAAAAATATCATTTGTAGCAAAGGACACTAAAAGAACACTTCTCTTTGGACACGGATATAAAAATAAGAAGAAAGGCAAGAATTGCACAACACATTAGTGAAATGTATACAGAAATCTCAACTCCTTTTTTAATACAGGAAAAATATCTCGTTATCTGAAACTGCTGTCCTGCAATTATGGCTTCGTCACCTTCCTAGTCTGGAGAAGGCAGTACTACGAAATATTGAAGAATTAATATCCAGTCAAACAAAGTCAATGCAAGAGATGGCATATGTGATAAAAGATTCTTTATTGGTGAGTATAGTCTGCTGCAAGTATTGAAAACTCAACACGTGGGCTTTAGATCGTCTACCACCTCTCCCATCAATGTTGCAGTTTCTCATTATTATAATTTCAACTTCTTCATGTTCAAAAGGCACAGATTCACAAATACTCTTATCTGCATAAGAGTATTTCAGTTCAAAAATTCAATTCATCCAATTAAAGGAAAACATGGAAAGGAGAGTAGATTGGAACTAAGGAATCTCTTATACTTTCTCAGAAAATTGATCTCCCACTTCTTTCCCTTCATGGTTTTTCCCTTAGCAAGATTATTTTTGCTAATAGTTTAATAAACAATTAAGTTGCCACATGTTCAAGTGCTCGAAATGAGTGCTCGAAATGTACCATATGTGCTAAGCCAATCATAAAACTTCCTTGGGAGAGGCAGTACAGTTCTTTGCTTCTTAGGGCAAATAGCATTATAAACAATGAGCCTTATAACATCAAACCAACTAGATTATCCTAAGCTCAGATAGATCTCCCATTCTGCCTTAGACCCTAAATACATATTTGAAGAATGATGCTTATAAAAATGTTTAAATATTAAACATCAGGATTTGTCTCTTATATCTGATGGGAGGGAAATCTACAGGAGAGAAGGGCACCTTTTAAAATAAAATAAAATTGTATAACTAAAGCAGTATGAATGTGATAAATTGTAAACATATCCAGAAAGATAGAATAGTAAGTCATGATTTTAAAAAGTTTCTGTATTCTAAAATGAGAATATGACATTTTATGTTGCTATATGGTCCAGATTTAATGATAAATAACAGTTGAATTAATTTTATATAGGTATTTGTATATGTGATATATCTTTTCTTGTTAATTAGATAGGAAGTTATTACTTTTAACTTTTTAAATTACTAAAACATATTTAGAATTTGCTTTTCACTGTTTGGTACTATTTAATGTGCTTTCCTTTTGTATGTCATCATTTTGACAAATGATATAAAAAACAAAAAAACAACTTATAATTGAAATTAAAATGATTTAATATGAAAACATGACTGTCAATAATAGATATTATGTAAATGTTTTAGAATATATTTTAATTAAGTTGCCTAAGTGATATAGCAAATGTTATTCCTTAACGTTTTGCAAGATGACACTAAACAGTATTTCAAAGCAACAACTTTTCAAATCTATTCTTGGTAGTGAAACATTGCTAGGTTTTATTATGGAAGAAATATAATACGCAACACTTTTAAGTTAGGGTTCTAAATGTAATTAAAATGTGATGGTCTAGTAATTTCTGGTTTATACTGTGTGCTGCTCTTACGTTTCCATCCTTTTGGAAAGAGTGAAACTGATAATGAAAATTCTCTAGTTACCACAAACTGCAAAAAACTAATCATAAATGTCACATATATTGCACATAGAACAACTAATCTAAAAATATTAATTTTCCTGTGAGGAGTTGGTCACACTACATCTTTCACATGATTAACAGTGGACACCTAAAACTGTGATCTACTCACTTTGCATTGGATATCTTGCCAACAACCAGAGAAAGGATGCAATTTTGTGTGTGATGCTGTGAAGAGTTAACTTGGTGTTTCAGAGCTATTCATGCAGATGCCTATTCATAAGCATCACAGCTGTAACTGAACTGAGCCTTAAAAAAAATTTCTTTTAAACCCATAGTTCTTCTGTGTACAATTGTGTTGGGTAAGCCTAATGACCATGTTTTGTAGCTCCTAGACTGACTTTGCAATAACATAAAGAACTTGAGTCTCAGGCCCACACATGCAGATAATAACTACTAAGTTAGCTTTTAGCTTGATTTCCCAGTTAATTTCTGTCTTTTAAGTACCAAAGGGCTATGTCTGCATTCACCAAACACCGTTATTTCCTGTTTCCTAAGGCCGTGAGAAAAATTAGATCCAGAAATTGCAACTTGAGAGAAAACCTGTGACAAATATGAATTGTACCATCTTTGGAATTATTTATTAATACTATTATTGGGAATCAATTAGTGAATGATTAGTCAATTAGAGATAAAATAGTAGCTGTAATAAAGGGTTAGGAAGAAATGTTTCTTTGTACCAGAATAACAAAATAATAGAATAACCAAATTGGAAGGGTACTTGAACTCCCTGCTTAAGCAGAAACCCTATACAAATGGTTGTCCAATCTCTTCTTAAAAGTCCACAACTTCTGGAGGCAAATTGTTCTATTGATTCACTGTTCAAATTATCAGAAAATTTCTCCTTAGTTCTGGTTTGATTCCTTCCTTGATTGGTTTCCATCCATTGCTTCTTGTCCTGCCTTCAAGTGCTTTTCAGAGTAGGTTGACCCCTCTTCTTTGTGGAAGCCCCTTAGATATTGGAACACTGCTATCATGTTACCCCTAATCCTTCTTTTCATACCCAGTTCCTGCAACCGTTCTTCATATGTTTTAGCCTCCAGTCCCCTAATCATCTTTGTTGTTCTTAGCACTCCTTCTAGAGGCTCAACATCTTTTTTTAGATTGTGGAGACCAAAACTAGATGCAATATTCCAAGTGTGATCTTTCCAAGGCCTTATAAAGTGGTATTAACACTTCAGATGATCTTGATTCTATCTCTCTGTTAATGCAGCCTACGACTGTGTTTGCTTTTTTTGGCAGCTGCATCACATTGCTGGCTCATATTTAAAGATTGCCAATTAGGACTCTCAAGACTGTCTCAAAGTTACCACTCTCCACCTTAATAGTGCTGAAGAAAACCTTTAGAGCTGCCACATTTCCAAAAGGCCCTGGGATTTTAAAGGCATATTTATTAGGCAGGTACAGGTAGTCTTCGACTTACAACCACCATTGTGCCCAAAATTTCTGTTGCTAAGTGAGATAGCTGTTAAGTGAATTTTGCCCCATTTTACAACCTTTCTTGACATGGTTGTTAAATGCATCACTACAGTTAAGTTAGTGACACAGTTGTTAAGTGAGTCTGGCTTCCCCATTGACTTTGCTTGTCAGAAAGTTGCAAAAGGTGATCACATGACACTGGGACACTGCAACTATTATAAATATGAGTCAGTTGCCAAGCACCCAAATTCTGATTACGTTAGCATGGGATGCTCCAACGGATATAAGTTTCAAATCCAGTGGTAAGTCACTTTTTTCAGTGCCATTGTAAATTTGAATGTTCACTAAATGAACTGTTGTAAATCAAATATTACCTGTCAGTTACTGCAATGGCAATAGTTCTGCTATTTAAAGCTCAGAGTTATTTATTGAAACATTTACCACTTTTGACTAGTCAATAAATTTGGCCATTCTTTCTCTCCTAATTCCTGTTTCTGGAGTATAATTGATTGGGCGTAATACCATTACATCTTCACAAAGGATATTTATAGATAGGAACAAAATCCTATATTTGCTAGCTAATTATATTCCAGGTGATCAGGGGTATTTCTTGTAGCTATTTGCACCTACAGACATAAGAAGTAAAGGTGCTCTTTAGTTGACTCGTGACTACATCATTGCAATTGTCTTGGTATTATTAAAAAGTTGCCATTTTCCCACTGTGATTTTTATACTTCTCATTCTAGCTAGCAACTCAGATTTTCCCAGGTGGTCCCGTATCTAAATAAAAGGAAGACCAGCCCTCTTCAACTTCTGAGATCAGCCAAAGTTGGTGGAGTGCAAATAAGATTGGAGACTGACAAAAACAAATAAAGCAAAAACCTCTCAGATTTTGATGGGCTTAAGTCAGTTTAAATACAGTCAGATTTTGGCTGCTTTTGAACTATAGTCCACTAATTCATTCTATATTGCTAAGGCAATTTTCTGCTTTCAGTTTAGCCTATTCAGGATAATATTCTTAGCCAAAGTCTTTAGTCTTTTTTTGTTAGAGCTTAAATGGCAGCAAGGCTTAAGTTCTTTTAAAGGAATGTTATAAAATGCCAAAACTGCATGAGAAAATTTCAGTTAATCACATATAGAATTGCTAGATTCAAGTTCTAAAGCATATCATATTTGCAGAGCACATAAATTGTAAAATTATTCAGAGACAGCTTCCAGATAATTATTAAAACACTAAGTTTGGTTTTGCTCAGACGCTCATGTTCTAATTACACAGGAACAATTAAGTAGCTTGTTTCCAGAAACAGTAATGTATTTAAAAATGTCCAGTGACCTTCATATCTAAACAGGATTTGAATTGCTGTTTCTTTTTGTGCTGCATACTTGGGTTTTTTTAACTCATTGTGTTGAATTCCAGCATTCTTTTTTTTTAAATGCTACTCTTCTTCCAACAAAATATTAGAAAGGAGGACAATTAGCACTGTTACGAAATTCTTGAAGACTGTGGTAAATAAAATTGTATACTTTATTTTAAAAATACTTATCCTTGATGACCTGAAAATCAAATCATTTGCCTTCTCCTTTTTACACATGTATAACAGAGAAATTTATAGAATGAATACATTTTTTGATTAAGTTTTTTCCATCTATCCTGTTTAAAATGATAAAAAATTGAATTTTTTTTAAAAAAAGACCTCTTAAGTGGCACATACAAATATGAGAAAAATAGCTGTGAATTCCTATGAACACTAGGTGGCACAAGTTTAATATGACAAATAAAATAGTTTGGAAGAAAATTAAAGACACAGAAAAAGGTGCCCTGTAATCCTTCCAGTATGATGGTGGCATTTAAGAAAAAAATGAACCAATTTTTTAGAATATGGATGCTCTTTTAACAGTATGCATTACAATATGATAAATATATCCAGGAAACCTTTTATTCACATTGAAGTATTTTCTAGAGAAACATGAAAAGTTTTTATCCTACATCTGAAACAACTATCTTAAAACTCTTAATATTTTAGAAGAATTGTTTTAATAAAATCCGTACAAGAAACTAAATATTAGCAGCACCAACCAGGTGAACGGTATGTTGTAAATGTCACTAACTTCATGGTGACATTTGGCAGCCATAATTAAGTTAAAGCTACTCTTTGTGCAAAAAGAGAAATTCATCCTCTTCCTGTATGGATAAAGGAATAAATTATTCTATTCTGCACGTTTTATCTTTCCACATTTTTCTCCATTTTGACCCACATGGAAAAGGAGCACTTTATTTCTGGAAAAGAAGATAAATAAAGGATAGAGTTGCTCTCTATATGATTCCATATGAAAGGAAGTGAAGTGCTTTGTCAGGAAAGGGAGGAATTTCAGTGGACCCTATTTTAGGAGAAAAATAGGGGTAATAAAATTATAAAAGTAGACAAATCAGGATTTTATTGCAAAGGTGTCTCTGTTTCTTCTGCGTCTTTATGCTTTTCCACTTTTAGTTTTAGCTTAGTTTCAGTTTTCCACAATTTCAAAAGGGGTTTTTCAATACTGAAGTAAAAATAATAATAACCTTTTTCTTCAAAAGTAATTATAATAAAACCAATAAGATTCAACTCATAAAATGTTATTAAGTGAGGAAATAATAAAAAATACTTGTAATGTGAATACTAGAAAAAGGTTTTACAGGAAATGGGATAAATTTAATTTGGTTGTATTCAGCCTTAGATTGTGCTGTGAGACACAAGATAGTTAGATAATTGGTAATGCTGTCAAAAAAGGAAGAAAATGATATGGAGCAATGGAATCTCATCCATGTAAATATGGCAATTCCATCCTAAAAAACACTCAGAATACAAAGACATGAAAGCAGGAACCCCATTTTTATAGTAGATAAAATGCGTAAATAGAATAGAATAGAATAGAATAGAATAGAATAGAATAGAATAGAATAGAATAGAATTCTTTATTGGCCAAGTGTGGTTGGACACACAAGGAATTTGTCTTGGTGCAAATACTCTCAGTATACATAAAAGAAAAGATACATTCATTAAGAATCATAAGGTACAACATTTAGTGATAGTCTTAGGGTACAATAAGCAATCAAATCATACTAGGAAACAGTCAATATAAATCGTAAGGATATAAGCGTCAAAGTTACAGTCATACAGTCACAAGTGGGACATGATGAGTGATGAAAAGATTAACGGTAATAGTAGTGCAGATTTTGTAATAATTGAACAGTGTTGAGGGAATTATTTGTTTAGCAGAGTGATGGCTTTCAGGAAAACTGTTCTTGTGTCTAGTTGTTCTGGTGTGCAGTGCTCTATAGCGTTGTTTTGAGGGAAGGAGTTGAAACAGTTTATGTCTGGGATATGAGGGGCCTGTAAATATTTTCACAGCCCTCTTTTTGATTCGTGCAGTATAAGCTAACAAAACCTGGGATCAGGTACTCATCAAATAAGAGGAGCCTAATAATGCTTTAGAGAATAGTGATATTGGTTTCATAATAACACCTCCATTTAAAACTAGTCTCTCCTAGAAAATAGAAATTGCTGGGGCAGTTCACATCTAATGAAGCTTGCTCCTGAAAAGGTTAGACTGCTTGCTAATTTTGTTTAGCCTTCCTTACAAAAAGGCTAGAAGAGGGGGACTACTTGTATGGGTTATCTTAACTTCAGCTTTGCAAAGTCTTGTTTAGTCTCTAGCTGAACAGAGTCAAGCAGCGCATGTATTCAGTCTCTGCATCCCATGTCTCTGTATATATCCTCTCAACCCTTTAAATTCTTTAAACAAGGAAGTTCAAAAGGTACTTTTCCATAAATTTACTTGAATGCACTTAGAAACTTCCTTTAGGCATAGTTGCTGAACATGATGAGTAGGGATTTTAACACCTCATCATGATCAACTTTCATCCAGTTTCTCTACTTTTTTTAGAAAAAGACCTGAACAAAACTATTTACTTTGTATATCCATTAACATTGTACTCTTGCTTAACAATGGTACCTGGGACTGCCTGAACTGCTATCACTAAACAGGGTCACATGTCATTGTGCTTTACAACCACACCACTTAGCAATTCTGTCCCAATTTCCTTTGTAAGCCATGAATTACCTCTAGATAATTTTTCTTTTAAAAAATGATAGTTGTCGTAAATAATTGTTTTATTATGGCAAGTGATAGACAGGCACCCATCTCTCCCTCTCAATATTTGTTGTGTAGTTTGGATTGCAGGTCCCAATCTGCATGGATTACTGTCTCATTTAGGCGTATAGCCCTAAGATTAAAAAAAATAATTAAAAATGGTTTGTTCCAAATTCTCACTTTTCTATGAACTTGGCATCGAGTTCTGCTCTAGTGGAACACAAGCATTGACATCCTTGAATATATAATTCAATTGGAGCATAGTTCATAATAAAATAAACATTTTGAATGTGGTTGTTTTATGCTAAACAAATTTCTCATTTTTATGTATATACTTAGTAAATATATATTTGATTATTATTACTGCCAGCTTCATTTGCCTTTTAACGCCACTATTTGGGAGAAAAATACTTTTTGATAGTAAGGCTAAACTAACCTGACAAAATTCATTTTTCTTCTTATTGTTGAAAACATAACTTATTTTCCCTACAAGATTCTAAATTACTCAATTTTTTTTGCAGCACCGAGCTGCATGTCATCCAGCTGTCTTCAGAACTATTGATGAAATTTTCAAGTAAGTTTGCATGTATTTATGTGGAAGGAAGAACTAGTTAAAACGATTAGATCATATACAGTTGTTTGAATATGATGGATACATATTTGATAGAATGAATTATTACATGTCAAGATTTATATATATGTGTGTATGTGTAGGCATAAGGATATTTTTAATATATCTTAACCTGAAGCCATTACTTTCTACATGATGGCCTTTTTAAATGAATTTTTGGAATGGTTTTTCTTCACAAAACTGCTTCAGATTCTTTTATAACACAGTTTTTGGGGTTGACTTACTTATATTACTTACATAAAGATACAATGTAAACAATTGAATTTAATTGCATCATTCAGAAACCAAGCAGGATCTGAGCTAATAGGACTTAGATGGAAAACTAAGAATTAAAGACTAGACTAGATTATTTTAAACATAATCCCCCCCAAAATGGGAATGACAAATAACTTCACAATATTTCAGAAAAAAATTGCATTGATGTCTTTCTAATCTCAGTGGGAATTAAATTGTATGCAAAGGTGAATTTATATTACTTATAATTAAAATAATGAGAATATGAAAAAATGGCTAATTCTGTAGTGCAAAGAAAAATTGCTTTTAGTTATTTATCTCTCTGTGTAAATTACATCTGAAGAAAACTGATTTATTGGCAGAGACTTCCATAATCCCATTCCCTAAATTATTTTGATGGAATGTCCTTCCTTTTTAATTAATTTATTTTAAGTGGTTAAGGCACCTCTTATTGATTATTAGGCTCCTTGACTCTTAAACCCTGAATGAGTGGATTAGAAGCAGATGATCTTCTGAGTATAGAATGTGATAGCACCATTTTGGGGAATTGAGGATTAGAAATGCAAATTCTTGCTCAGAAAACATGAAAATGTCTATTCTTGCCCCCTTCCTCTGTTATATTCACTTAATGGTTACTTCCACTAGAACCAGTCTTTTTCCTTTTCTAAGCATTCACAGTTTCAGAATTGGAAGGATGGGTAAATTAGTGAGACTGATAAAACAGTTATCCAATTCATCATTTCTATATGAAATTGCTGATGGGGACTTGTAGAGCTGCACATCAAAAACATACTTATTGACTCATTAACTTAATTACACTTCCAGCTTCCAAAGCCAGCAGTATATCTAAAATGTTGGGGATTAAGAGAAATGAAAGAATATTGTAATGGAATGCACAGGAATCTTTTCTATTGCCATTTTCAACATTTGTTTAATTTTACAGGCATATTTTAGTGTGAGATTTTGTAACTAAGAAACTTAACTGTGTACTTCAATTATAGTAGATATAGTACATCATATAGTTTACTGTTGAAAAACAATGTTCCAACATCATCAGAAGGATCTCTTTTAACGGCAGTAGTAGACAGGTTTTTAATATAGTCATATTCAAGAGCAAGCAAAATGAAGTTGGGTTTTCTTTACTTCCCAAGTGGTCTAAAAGCTTAGATGGGTTAAGTCCAAAGGTTGAGACATGGGAAGAATGTTCTTGTTCGGGTATTTTTTGTCTCCTTCTGTCAATTAACGACTGTGTGATTGGCACACTCATAATCTGACCTGTCGTAATTAAGCTTTTCACTGCTCAGGAATGCACTGCTGGAAACTGATGGAGCTCAAGAAATAATGACTGTAATGCAGGTGTTTACACAGTGCTTTGTTCAAGCTTACCATGAGAATAATAAGCAGGTTAGTCAAGTTGCTTTTTCATTATTTTTTTAAAAATTAAATGCTTCAAAATTTAGGACAAAAGAATCATCTTGAAGTTCAGATTGGTGGGCAAGTATAACAACCCAAATAGTATCTTTAGACTTCAGTAAACCATTTCACTTTAAATGATATCAAATTTAAATTAGATACAGCCAATAAATATCTATCAATCTACATGTTACTTAGCTAATATCAACATTCACTACATATTTCAGTGCACATGTAATTGATCATGGTGTGGAAACTTTAGATGCATCTTTATAACTTATTAGGTCATCATCTAGGATAAAACATAGCTATCTGTTTTAATATGAAGTAAGATGTTAATTTTTTGCATTCAGGTGACCTTTTTTCTTTTGTTTTAGCATAAAACTCCTTTGGTTTGTATATCTTCTCTATAATAACTTTGCAATAGCTCCTATTTTGCTTTAATGAGTTAAAGTAGCTGTGAAAATTTACGTTTGGGCCACACAAATACTTCAAGATTTCCTCTGCTCAAAAGTTGCTTGTAGTAGATGCTCCAGTGGACTTTCCATGTTGTGAGGGAGGTCTATTGATCAGTGGTTATTCATCTTGCAAATGATGCAGTAATTAATTCTAATTAGCATTATAATTAAATCTCTTTTTGAGTTCCAAAGGGTATTAATTAGGAGTAAAATTGCAGCTGTCTAAGTTAATATGTATAGGTGCCACACCCATTAAGTTTGCTTATATGGCAGCAGCAAATTTTGCTGCCTTGGCATGAATGGGATGGCTGGGTGGAGAACTTAATTCCATACCCTTTAAATAGCCAGAAGCCAACTGTGTTAATCACTTTGTTGTTTATGTGCTTCGTTGTTAAGCTTTTTTAAATATGTTAAATATTAAAAATTTAATATGTTTTGGCATTTTAGTTACACAATCTTTTTACTTTTACTGTTACAATTTAAGGGAAAAATCTGGGATTGGAATGGTATGCAGGCAGACAGGAATGTTTTCTGGATTTTTATTTGTTTATCTTTAGTCATGAACAGACTGAGTTCTGTCCATCTCCATGATATGGGTTAGTGATGGCAAAACTATGGTCCGTGTCAAAGGTGACATGTCAAGAATATTTTGGGTGACACATCCATGGTCATAAATGGATGATAACTATTCTCAAGAGCATATCTGATCTCAAGTAATTTTTGGAGGTTACAGAGGCCATGTGAGAATGGATTATGCTATTGTGAAGTGTACAGAGCCTCAAAAATTGTAAGAAAATGAGATCTGCTTTTGCATGCTTTTCTGAGGCTACAGAGCCCATGGAAGGGCATTCTCTGACGCTGTTTTAAGAATGAAGGTCTCAGGTAGGGACTGTCAACAGAAAGAGAATCCCACTTAAAGGTTAGCAGTGCATAGTAGATCCTGGGGAGCCCTGTGCCACCAAGACAATTGCACTTTTCTTCAAGTCTTGTCTGCCTTGGAAAATGGTGCAAAAAGCCTTTTTTGAGTTGCAGCGGTAGTGTCTAAGGCTGAAGTCAAGGCCTGGGCTCCATTTCAGGCCCAGCCTTGGTGCTGCTGTCAAGTGCTTTTGTTCAGAGTGGCCTAGATTTTTGGGGGGGTGGGGGGTGGGGGATGATAGAGAATTATTTCTCTTTTGTTCGAGGAAGTGTGTGTATGACACACCAGTTAGGCATTTTCTGAATTGTTGACATGCCAAACCCCAAACCCCATCACTGATATAGTACTGCAGAATATTTGAGAGTTAACAGCAAAACCTAAGCTTCCTAATATATTTAAGGCAAGAGATCATTCATGTAATCATGGCTATCCATTAGGAGAAACATGGGGGAAAGTGACAATACAGAGGTCACAGTTATGCATCTGAAGTAATTAAATCATTTGCCTCATGACATGACTGATATAATCACTTAAATTGCATTATTCATGTGTTATCTTGATGATGCACATGATTTCATCATGGCTTCTACCAGCTCCTTAATATGTACTTATATTTTAATATTTACTACCCATATTTGCTTGCAGTAATATCATGTGGTACAATCAAAGCAGAATGAATGAAAATGAAATAATTTTTGGCTGATTTAGGCTAAGACCTTAGTCTTCTTAGTCATATAATTACCTCCCATGTTGATTTGTTTCCTACCGTCATGTATTGAAAGATTTGTCCTCATCTGATAATCATTTTACATTTTCTGCATAGCTTCTCCCCTCTTCTAATTTTCTCAATTTTATTTTAATTATCTCATCTCAATTCAAATCATTGTATTTATATTTTCTGTCTGTCCTGTTTCAATTATCTATTATCTTTTCTCATTAAACAAAATTTCTCCTGTAATTACTGATTGGAGTATGATGCCCTTATATCTTTTCCCTAAAGTTGTAACATTCAATATAATACATAACTTCCATTCGGATTCTGCTTGGTACATTCTTAAAATACACACTGTATTCTTAAAAAAAGAAAAAAGTTATAAATGTATATAATTAAAACAACATTCCATTCCAATTCAATTCTATCATTAATATTAATATTCATTAAAGTCTTAACATCTTTAAAATTACTTTTCAATTAAATATCATACTTCTTTGGGAACAATTATAAGCTTTCCATAGTTAATTCCCCCCTCCCTCTTTACTTATATTATATAAAACATTAACTAATTAAAATGTTCCCATTCCTTCCTAATTCAATTTTCTCATTTATTTTATTTCACTTAGTTTATTCACAAACATTTCACTAAATTACACTAACTCTTTTATCCCACATTTTAATCATACGTTGTTTCCAATTTTCTAAAGTTATTTCTATTACTAATATATGTACCTTTTACTATTACTAATCTTATGTACCTTTACAGAATCCCTTTTTCAGTTAGATTTTCACCCATTATCTCTAAATAGGTCCTGTTTCTCTATATTTTGCTCTGGTCCTTTGTAACTTCTTTTCCTTTCCTTCTTCCCTCTCTTCTTCTCTCTCCCCTTTTTACCCCCTTGTCTCTCTACCTCTATTTCTCTCTTCTGTATTCCCCTTTTCTGTTGCTTTCCAGTATTATATTTATTTTTTTGAATTATTTTTCTTTTCTTTGGTTGTTTTTTTAAGTCTTAAATTCTCCATTCTCTTTCCCCCCTTTCCTTTTTCTTCCCCACATAAAATTACTTGTTCATTAAAGGTGGCTTCTTCTTTGTCCCAGTCTTCTTGTTTTGCAGTCTTTTCTTGTAGTTCCAAATCTCCATTTCTAAGAATTGAAAAACGAAGCCAAAAGAACCCTTCCCTTCTTGTGCATCTTCTTTGTACTTTTTAAGTTCCATTTTCAATTCATCCAGAAGTGGTGCCATTGTATAAATTTTTAAACAACCACCCAATTGATTATAGTCATTCAAATATAATAACCAAAAATCCAAAGATCACCAAATAATCCAAATACACGCAAGCTGTTTCTTTTTTTGCTCTTTTTTTTCACTTTCTCTTCCTGGGGTTACTATTTAGTTGCAAAGTTTCAGTTAAAATGTATCTTTTTGAAGTCTTGCTGAAGTTTTACTTTAGATTCTTTTTAATTGCAGGCAGTCTCCTCCCTCTTCCAGATCCTGCCCTTATTCTTTTTCTCTCCCTTCCTGCTTATGAAAAAGAAAGTTTTTAATGTCCAGAAATCTTTATTATCCCTTTGGCATTTTGTTTTATTTTCAGCTAATTGCATATTGATGTCAACGTGGATTTTTCCGATTTCTTATATAAGTCTCTTAGTTGTCAGTATAGGGAAGGAAAGAGAAGAAAAAAAAACCAAACCTTTCCCTTTTCACTTTCCTTCACTGCTTCCGACTCTTCTTTGGGAGCAATATTATTTTTTGTAAGTTTAAATTCCAGGGTACCTTGGTTGTTGCTT
The DNA here is from genome assembly GCF_049901715.1 of Pseudonaja textilis. Lineage (NCBI taxonomy): Eukaryota > Metazoa > Chordata > Lepidosauria > Squamata > Elapidae > Pseudonaja > Pseudonaja textilis. The sequence continues at coordinate 198,637,264 of NC_141991.1, read as the reverse complement.
TTACAATTTAACCCGGTCAGCCAAAACTTTCACTTCTTATCTTCCTCCTGCACATTCTTTTCTGGTCGAGTTCTTCTTTGTGGTGGCCATTTCTGACCACTGCTGCAACCGCCTTTGGGAAAGGGAGTAATGGCCAGCTGAGGAGGAGAGATGCGGCTCTCCTCGATCCTGCTGGCGGTCTCCCCACTCTTCACCACCTCTATGGGGTGGCTTAGCCCCGAAATAAGCCGGCTCGGGGCGCTCCAGCGGTGAGCCCAGACAGAAACCGCGCACGATTGCGGATTTCTGTCTGTCACTGAAGCCCTTCAAACCGGAAGCCCACATGGATTCTTATGGTTATTTTGAAAATTGTGAACTTTGAAACCTCTGCTTCCCATTAAATGGATACTGATGCATTAAAGTAGCTTTCCCCCAAAATGGTGAACATCAATTATTGGTTGTAAACTTTATCCAAATCAGGTAGAAACATTACTTGAAAGCAGCTGCATAGTAAAATAGCCTTTCTAACCCCATGCTACTACATATTTGTAGAAAACCTTTTTTTGTTTTTATTGTGTCACAGAGAATTGAATGGCCAATTATACAGTCTCTTCTAACCTATTTCTGTGCAAGTATTTGTACTGTAAAAGGGCATCATTGTAAATGCAGATTGGCCAGCATTTTATCAGATGATCACAAGGATGCTGCAATGGTTAGAATTTCAAAATGTAATAGAAAGTTCATTGAGGAGTTGTAATATATACAGCATTGCAATAATTTAACCAGAAATGTTGGTTTCCTTAAGTACAGAAAGTATTTTTTGTGCTTTAGATCTTCCCTTATGGCAAATTTTAAAAATCGTCATAAATTGGTTTAGGTCCATAAGATGACTAGATTTTTTTTAAAAAAATAATTTCATTTCAGCATAAATTTCCACTGAAGGCCTATTTTCCTCATAATCCACATTCACTTGTGATGGCTCTTCTTAAATCTCCTTCAGGTAAGCTTACTTCTGTTTTTTCGTTAATATGAGTTCAGTAAGCAAACAATATTTTGTTATGCTTATATCTCCCATATTTCCATCAAAATATGCCTAAGACGTGTTCATATTCTCTTTAGATTTGCCTGATAATGGTGTATATCAGCATTTAGACCACCTTGCTGGAATGCTCAAAACAACAGTAGAGATCAAAGGCTCTGAGTAAGCAACAGGATTTCCTTTCTTCTTTTTTAAAGATCGTCGTACTTTGTGAGCTATCTTTTTTGTATTTTGCTGCCATGTATGGGAAACAAACTATTATTTTCAATGCCTTATTTCCGTTACCATAAAATTAGCACTATTGCATATTACTATTCCCATTGATCTTCAGATAAAAACATTGCTAGTTTTAATAGTTGCAATTTAGAGCCTTCTGAGAACTTGTCATATTCCAATAGAGTAGTACCTTGGTACTCAATTGCTTTGAAACTCATTGAATTTGGTACAGCCCATTTTGACACGAAAACTTTGTCGCAGTACTCGTTTGTTTGGAACTCAATACACAAGCTAGAACTTATCAGTGTCAGCTGTCTTGTGACTCAGTACATTATTTCTTATGAAAACAATTATTTGGTACTCATTGCTTTTGGTATTCATTGCGCCTTCTGTAGCCAATTAACAATGAGTATTAGGGTACCTCTGTAAATAGAAAAGCTGATGCACATTTTGATGTTTTTCCAGGTCTTTGGATGAACTCTTCAACAATTGGTTTTTGTTGATTCACTTTGGAGAATGGGCTGATCTTACAGCAAAGCAATTGCTGTTGTCACAAGCAGAGTCTTCTAACTTGTTGTGGCTTTTGGTATTTTACTATAGTCCAAACAACATGAATCAGCAGAGAACTCAAATAATGGTAAGAAGTTCTAGCTATGGTAATATAATATAATAATATTATATATAAAATAATAATGTTTTGAAAAACAAAGCAGATATTTTTGTGACAATGCTTGCAAAACAGCTCAGAAATAATTGCTAAAGCATCCTTCATTAGCTTTCTTTTAAAGTCTTCAGGAATGAAAAATAAAGAGTGGTTTAAAGGATTAGATAAATGAGAATGAGATGGCCTAACAAAAGCCCCCATAGCCCCATGGCTTGTATAAGATCCAAGATTTGTATTCCGCCAATTATATTCTCTGATGGTTCTTACTTCTAAATTATTTAGTGAGAAGATTTTATGGCTTTTGAGAGTCTCATTGTGTGACCATATGTTTAAAACTTTGAGTGTTAACAATAAGACAGTAGTTCTACAATGATCACTAATGGTGAAAGTAGGTTAACCTTATATATCATATGTGGCTTTTTCTGGTATTATTTTGCCAAATACTTTTTAATATAAAGATGGGTGCTATTAATATAACTATTTTATTAAATAATTTTAATATAAAGGGTGGTGCTATTATTTTAGTGATATTACTGAATTTTATCCTACCCTTAAAATGGCTTACTTTAAGTAAAATGTCATTTAGCTCAGGTAGTCTTGGGTTACAAGAGCAAATGGGACCAGAACTGTTGTTGCTAAACGATGCAGTTATAAAGTACCATGTTAGATGGCCACATCACTTGGTAATGGCAATCCCAATTATTATCATAACCCCAAGACAATGCAGGTTATTTAAGTGAGGTCATGTGACCATGACATAGCAAGTGAGGAGTCCCAGAGAAGCAAGCAGATGGGAGAGGATGGGCGCAGAAGTTGGATGAGGGAGCACAGATGGGTAGTTATTATCACCGCACTGAGAAGGAAAGGCACGAATTCTCTGCATACCATTCCTGGGTGGGACAGTCCCCCCTCTGAGTAGCAAAGTGGGAATGTTTCTGTGGTGCCTCCCCTGCACCTGGCCGAATACCTGGTAGCAATTGCTGGTGGTTATTTGATTATAGGCTTCCTGCCGAGCAAATTATCTGGAGAAGGTGGGGGTACTGTGCACAACATGACCGACAGAGGCCCCACACCATAGTTCTTGAGGTCAGCCAGAGTTGGCAAGCCCAGCAGAGGTGAAGAAGATGACAAAGATCTTCTGGGAGTGGCGATGGGAGGGGGCATTGTAAATGCCAGTTGGCCAACATTTTGATCATATGATCACAGGGATGCTGCAATGGCCAGAATTTTGAGGGACAATTGTAAATCCATGTTTTTCAGCACCATTGTAACATTGATCAGTCATTGAACAAATAAATGTAATTCAAGGACTACTTCCCCTGCATTCTATTATAGAACTGAAACACTGTGTTAGGATTCCGGCGGTTACTCCAGTTAAATCATGAATCTCAAGCCAAACTTCCAAAAATTCGAAAGGATTATTGGGAGTTAACATGTCCAGCACTGTCTGGGTGTAGCCGACTCTGAGAGACATAATTGTCACCCTTGACCCTGGTTTTCCCCCACCCCCTGGGTGTATTCATATTCTCCAATGAGACACATCCATAGCCAAGAGTCATCAATCATGTTCTCCAGTTAGAATTTTGCTCCGCAGAAACTTCAGTTACCTAGTTACTATCTTTGAAAAACTATTTATGGAATGCACTTTCGCTTTCCAAGCTGCTACACTGCTCTTTCAAACCCCCTCCCCCCCCCTTTCTGTTGAAACTCTAAAAAGTCCATAGAAATATTTTATGAGTTGACACTGGTCTAAAGCAGAATATTTGTCTTTCTCTTTCTTTTTCTCCTAAATTCTTATTAAAACATTCTCATTCATTTTGTCTCTTTCACATTTCTCAGCGAGCTGACAATTAGGGTAGTCCATTGGCTCAAGGCCAGAGAGCAGTTAAGTCAGTCAAGTTGCTATTAACAATTTTCAGGTGGTCTATGTAGTGATGACAATTGAACATTCCAGTGCTTCTCTCAAGGATAGACTAACACAACAGTCATTAATATTTATGTTTTGATTGCCCTTCTATGGCATCTATGCTTAATATACATTATAATATTCATAAAAAGTCTCCTTGGATAGGAACAGCTTTACTGAAATATAGTATTAAATACATAATTGCGAAAGAGCTACTAGTAATAACAGAATCTAAGGTTGTCTTTGGCTAGTAGAAAGTAGCACAACAGTTGGCACCACAAAATATTTGTAATTTCTGTTAATGTTACTTGCCACTTCCTTTGCTTCCCCAAGTCCCCTTTCATTAAATTATTGTCAGGGTTCCATTTGCACCTTTAATTTCTGTAACTGCTCATGTCCTAAGTTAACATTTTACAGTAAATAGTTTCCATCCCACATTTCTTTTTCTATAGTTGCAACATAGATGCCTAAGAAATTAAGGATAAAAGGGTTTCCAAAAAAAAAAAAAAAAAGCAATGTCTGCAGCAATTTCCACAAAGAAAAGGAATATATTTAATCCTTGAGCAGACTAAAAGAATGAAACTGCCATGAAACATATGAAACTTTATAGAAGATTAAGTTTAGAAATGAATTTCTGGGTAAATTACTGGATGTGGAAATTATCCTGAGCTAAAAGTTAAATTATCTGAGTACTTTACATCATGCATTTCAAATAATACGGTTTATAGAAAGGCTACTTTGATTTGTTACTTAGTGTAAGACCAGAACAATTCTATTTAAATATCAAACAAAAATAAGTTTCAGAAAATTTATGTTTGAAAGAAATGAGATAAATTGTCACTGGTTTTTATGCTCTGCCTGCTTGCTAATTATAGTTGTTTCTTAGTGTTTTCTACGTAGCATTTTATAGATAAAATAAAGAATATGTATTCCATCTCCAACACCATTGTTAATTTTTATCCTATCAATGTTGGTTTCCCTTTTCTCATTTGGAGAATGTGGGCCAGCATTATCAGGGAACTGAAACTTACATTTGTATTTAAGCCTTCAGAAGTTCAAGAAACCAGTCCTAGCTACTTCCTTGTTCTGGCTACCTTTGAATAATCTTATTTCTTGAGAAAAGTAGGTCACAAAAAGGCAGAGGGCTACAGTGTAGATTTCAGCCACTATGATCTCTAGCTTAAGCTGGCTTGCATGACTAAGGCAGGACTAGAACATATAGCCTCCTCCTTTCTAGCCCGGCGCCTTAACCACTACACCAAGCTGGGTCTCATAGGTCGGTTAAGGGCTGACACCCCTTAAAAGCTGCCTTTGGGAGTTTGGGTTTGCCTATTTTGATTGTCATTTTTATTTAATGAATGTTATTATTGCGTTTTTAAGTTATGGGTCACCAAGAATCTTTGTTAGATGGTGGCAAGGATAAATATGTTATATGTAAATATTTGACTTTGGGCACAATTCATGCAATACTATATAGTGATTGACAATAGAAAAGGAATGGATTGTGTGTTTAACTGTGAGATAAAGGCATTTAAACAGGAGATTTGCATATTGATTTTTATTTCTTTTCTATCCCTGACATGGCTTTTATGTAGTAATTATTTCAAGTTATATCTGGCCAATAATTTCCTTTAATGCACAGACCATCAAATGTTGCTTCCATTTTGGCTCCAAAAGCTGTTTGTTCTAGCTGGTTGAAGAGGTAAAAAGGTGGGGAGGGAAACTTTTGACCACACTACTAGGAGGAAGCCAAACACTTGAATTCTTATCAGAATTTTTTATCAGAAGAGGTCAGATTGCATGGAGTTTAACTGATTTGTAGTTGTAGCATTGTGGTGAGCCCTCAAAGCACCTTCTGTTCTTTTCCTCACAAAATATTTTGCGTCTTTCCTCTTCTAGCCCACAGTTGCCTTCCCTTCCCCACTCTATTACTTTCCGTGTTACCAGCCTAGGAATCCAGTCTGTACTTTTCTGCAAATTTCATGAAATGAATATGACTTTTATTCTTCGGCTAACCCTTTAATTCCTTCCAATTATTGTCAATAGGTAGAAGCTAGATCTGCATGTGACTATCTGACAAGCCTTTCAAGGATGCCAACCATTTCTGTTGCAGACCTACAAACTTTATTCAACAGCAAAACCACTCTAACTGCAACTAAACATATTGTTACGCATCTGATTATCAGCTTTGTGCTATTTACTCCTAATGGACACAGCATAGCCAGAGAATTTATTGCCTACGTAAGTTTTATTTTTCCCTAATAGCAAATTCACGTACTGAAAAAAATAAGTCATTTATATGTCTCAATTTTTCCACATGGTACTTTCTTGATGTGTTTGGCTATACCTCCCATCACTCGAGATAGTAATCATAAATCAGAAATGGGAATTGTAGTCTGATCTAGCAATTTGAAATGATTAACTGGTTTTGACTAAAGGGATAAGTCATATGTTTTTTTTCCCCCAACCTTCATTGGATTTAATTTAATAAGGTCCTGTGCTTTGGCACGTTTTACTGCTGCTCAGCTCTTGAAAATAATTAGCAGAAGATCCTCTTTGAGGAATAATTCTGGTTCCCTCCACACTGGGCAGAACAGAAACTAGTCAGCAACAAACACTTCTACTTGAGAAATCATTAATACCCCTTTCCCTGTTTTGAGTCCTTTTTTGAATGAAAGAGCTTTTTTTAAAAAAAAATTGCTTTCTCTTTTGGTCTGTGAATATCTGTGAACTATTTAGCATCTTAGAAAGCAGGAAAATGTTTGCCTGAACCATGAGGTAGTATTTTAACTTTTAATTTTAGTTTTTTTTAAATTTAATTTTAATCCCTTCCCCCCAACTTCTTTCAGATTCTAGCTGAAAGTGATGAAATCCCACAAGTAACTGGACTTCTTACCCATATCTCAAATACAACTAGCCATCTTGGAGTGAAATATCAATGCTCTGTAAAGCTAGCAAATGATCTGCTCCAGGAATTCCGATATAGTGCTTAACAATTCAGAATTGTGGAAAAGAGAGAAGGTACCTGTTTTCCAATTGGGCATTTTCTGAAAGAGTCTGGGAGACAAATCTGTTATTTGTAATCTATATATTATGATGTTCATGTGACTTCTCTGCGTTTGCAGAAGTATTTTCAAAGTTACTCAAAAGTGCATTGTAAAGCTGTTTTGTCTTTGTGAGAAAATATTTAAAAGTGGCATTATTTATTGATGCCATCATTTACAATCTGATCAAACAGCTTATTTCTGCTATACCACTTAGTGGCATCTCAGCCCCATTACAAACACATGATTATTAGTGAGTCCCTTTTGAACTAAATGTTTCCATTAGATCAGTGACCAAACACCTCCTTGTGTTTCTTCTAACTTGTTTTTCTTCAACAGGAAGCAAATATCATATTTTGTGAAAGTGGCATTAGTCAGCAAATATATTTTCCTTTCCTGGGGCCATGGACCACAGACCTTTCCTGAGCTGCAGACTTTGAACACTGCCAAGGAAAGATTTGTGCAATTTAAAAATTGATTTTTTTAAAAAAAATTCTCCTTTCGTAACAAGCTGCTATTAAAAGTTTGTACATTCAAGGATAAAAAGTCATAATGTCTCCCAATTTGCAATTTAAGAATCTTATCTCAATCTCATAAATAGAAGATTTGTTTGGAAAACTCTCACATTTTTTAAATAATGCACAAGAAGAACATTCTTCCTGGAAAATACACATTTGGATTTTTAGAAGTTTCCTTCAAGGCCTCTGATTTAAATCTCCTCCCACATAAGAATAATGGAGTTCTTATGCCAACATGTTTTTTGAGGGATGGGATGCATTCCAAAGACAAGCAGGAGAAAAAGTGTACCCACAAACATTAAACAATGATTAACATGAGCTACATCAGAATTTCATTGCTGAGCTGTATATATAAAATCTGGCCATTCTGCCCCCTGCACTATGTAACTGGTGTCTGAAATATGATGTTCTGGATCTCTTAATTTATATAAATTCGATTATATATCGATTCTGCCAACTAGCCCTTTAAACCTAGGAAAAATTATGAAATATAGGGATTTCTCTGCCCCTTAGACTATGTAACATATTTGCCAAATTAGGATCTGTTCCTCTCACTCCTGGAAATAAATAATGTGACTCTTGTAGAATTGGACAATGGCCATCATTCTCCAGTTAATCCTTCAATTTGCAACCATTCCAAATTATGATGGTGCTGGAGAAAGACGCTTAGGAATGGTCCTTGCCCTTACAATTGTGATTAACATCCAAGCACTTGGCAAGCAGCATATATTTACAAAAGGATCACATGATTGCCATTTGCAACTTTCCCAGCTGGCTTCAGTCAGTCAAAAGGAGAAGAAACCTTTGCTTAACGACCATGTGATTCGCTTTATGGCAAAAAAAGTTTGTATAATCGGATGCGATTCATTTTAACAACCCCAATGAGTAACCGCCAAAGTTCCCATCCCAAATGTGGTCGAAAGTCAAGGACTACTTATTGTGTATTTCAACATCATCTAGAGATCATTCATTTCAAAGTACTGATTTTAACAGTCTTTTTTCTTCTTCCTCCATTTTAGAAATTACTGTTTCTTGCAGTATTACTTGTGGAGCTTTCCTAGATCACTAAGGGACTCAAGTTGCATTTTTAGATTGCCGTTTTAAGGAAAGTTAGAAAAACAGCCTGTTAGGAGGTACCTCAGGTGCTCCTAATTCAGAACCACATGTGCTGTTTCCTATCAAGCTGTCTCATGCTTGAAAATTTGACACACACACCCTTTTTTAAAAGACATGTTCATAGTTGCAATTTAAATGCTATCTTAACATTGATTCTGGGAATTTGCACAGGGGTGGTCCATTTAATACCGAATGCCAGAACAGTTTCCCTTGCTTTTTCTGGCTGTATTCCTTCAACCGACTGTCTGAGTCTATAAAAGGTGTTAAAAGCCCTTGAGCTGCTTTCTGAAGGGCTTAAGTATACTCAAACTGACTAGGCCCTTTTAATGGCCAGCATTCTACAAACATCACAACTGTGACTGAAGTCTTGCATCCCCATTGCCATCCTGCCAACCAACAAGCAACCTAACCAACTTTCAATTGACAAGCAGCAATCCTTCAGTAGTTGATTTCTCCCTAGGCTTGTCATTTTGTTTTAAGCAATAGTAAAGTATAGAAAAAAGGAACTGTTTTACAAAACAGCTAAAGGTTTTGCTTTTCCACATTAAATTCTCTTATAATTAATCATAGTTCTCTTTAATTGGCTAATGAAAAATAACGACCAGACTCAAATTAGCCTACTTTGGATACGTTACATAAAGACCTAGCTCTCTGAAGGCGGCTCTTCAGAGAGCTAGAGAAAGGTGGAAAGGGGGAAAAAAACCAAACCACCACCAGCAAGCAAAGTGGATGGACTGACTTACAGTGGCAATGAGTTTATCTGCTGGAAAGCCTGAAGCACCAGATTAGGGACAGATTGTCAATCAACCTGTCAGATTCTCTTGGGCTCTTTTTGGGAGGAAGAACACTATAGAAATAAAATAATTATCACAGCATGAGAAGAACTGGAGGAAAACATAATGTCTGCATTTGGATTAAGAAGGTGTGCGTTGTCACTCATCTTCCATGCATTAAGTCAGAAACACAGTATATACAAAAGCACTAAATATCTGTCATTTAATACTTTATATATTCTTAATATGTTTTATGAAGGCGGGTTATATAGTCTTATTTTTATATCAAACAGAACATTAATTGATCTTGTGAGCATCAAAGAATTGTTATTTTGTACTCAACACTACTAAATGCATCTCCGATGTCTGGCATTAAAGGGAATTAATTAGCAATTTCCAAACATGTCAACAGAGGTCTCTTTCTTATTTAAACGGGAGAGCTGTGATGGAAGTGGATGCACATTTAAGAGAAATTCTTGAATGTAAAATTGACTTTTACCAAAAGCGAAATATTTCTTCTTGGGTTGTTCTTATTTGTTTTCATGGGTTTGTTGTTAATAATGTATGCTATCCAGAGCTTTTATGGAGTTTTGTATAGTGTTCTACATTTGGCAAAACAATCATCTTAATATAGTTTAAATCATGAGACAATTGTTTTCTTTGTAATGTTTTACTTTCTGAATTCCCTTACTCGGCCCATTATCTTTCACAGTGGAATAACAAAATGATGAGCAGCTTTTCCTTCATTGTCCTTTGCAAAAGGCTGTGAAATAGAGCACAACCTCTTTCAAGAATAGTTTGGATCCTTTCTTGAATACATCAAAAGGTCTACAGTAAGAGCTATTGCTGTAGCTCAGTAAGAGGCCATGCAGGCTCCAGATGTCTGCAGAGCTGAATCCAGGACTGCTAGCAGTTTAATTCAGCTGATTAAAATTTAGAAGCATTACTTTGGTTTAAGAGACAAAAAGGGGTAAATAGAGTTACACTGACTGGATACATGCATGAGTAATAGTGTGTCTCTCCTAGGACTAGGACACGGCTGCAGAGTTTTAACTCAGTACATCCACTGACAATTGAAAACTGAGTACGTGTGTATATACACACACACACAGTTAACAGATATGTCTCCAGCAATAAAAACTCTCCAAGTCACAATGTTTACATAATCTGTTTATTTACAAAATATTTATTTACAAAGAAAGGACTGATACAAATTCACATATTATTGAGGTTGCATCATATTGCTTTGAGTGAAACTGGTAGCCAGCATTGGGCACAGGAGAGCACTATTTCACGAATATTGTTTAATACAATGCCTATATTATAAGTGTGACTGAGTTAGGGCTTTATACTATAACAAAATCAGTAATCCTCCTTTAAACAAAGCACATCAGGTTCAATTTAAATTAACATAATATTTCCTTGATTGAAGGGTTTAGCTCTTTGTATATTTCTTTTGTCTTTTTGGCCTTGGATTCACAGTCATAATTGTATTTTACTATAAGAGAGATGAAGGACTTGTTCCTCCTGGTTTCTTTCACCTTCCAGAAAAAGACATACTCTGCATAACATGTTTTTCAGCTGATTGCTTTAGCAGCAACATAATTCTCCCTTTGATGTCCAGAGTCAAAGAAATTCTAATACCACCAGCATTTGGTAACAAATATAGTTAAAGTCTCTGCCTTTCCTGTAAGGGAAACAGTGGTAAAACATATTATTCTATCACAGTGGAACAATACTTTTTTTAAAAAATGCATGCAAAGTATTAGTAATAAATGTGATGACTATTCTTTACAACCCCACTTCTTAAGATGGCGCCTCTGCCACTCTAATTTTTCTTGAATGCAGACAGTGGGAAAGAATTGCAGCATTGGTAACTTGATGTTCTGTGACTATCAGGTTTCCTGTCAGCTTCTGTGCAATTTGAGAAGGCAGGAGACTGCGGTGTTCCATAACAGAAGGGAAAAATCACACCAGAATACTGTAAGGAACTTCTAACTATGCAATTATCACAGTTGTTGTGTCTAGGATATATATTTGAAGAAAACAACAAGAAAGTTCACAACTATCCTTTCTGAAAACATTGGAAGAATAAAGCATTTGAGAGATTACTTGTTACGTTTGTTGCTTGAGTTAAGAATTCCTTGACGCAACCTACACATACTTAATCATTGTGTTTTCTGCAGGATTGTGGCTGGGTAGCCCACATAAGGATTTGTGCTTCCCATCAAAATATCAATCTGTTCTAGCTTTGAAGTAAACATTAGTTTTCACCGACATCTGTGTACTCAGAAAAGATTTTCTGTTTGGTTTGGTTTTTTGCTTTAGGGCTCGACTCCTGTTCCTGCTGAACTGAGCCAGTATATAATATCAGAACTGATATCAGCTCAGTAGGCACCGGAGGACGGGTCCATCAACAGCCTGGAACAGCAACTGCTGTGAAGGGCAACTCCCATACCAACAAAAAGAAAAGAGCATTTATTAGAAACAATAGTAATTTGTCCAGCTTATTACAACTTGCAACTTGGATGCTTAAATGCTAAGTTCGTTTTAAAGGCAAATATATAAAAGGCTCCAGAGGTGGAAAGGCATTCTTGAGTTGATACACTACATTAGTATCTAAGGGCTAAGAAAACCCAAGTATAACAAACTTCTTTTAGAGCAGCTGAACTAAACTTGGATTTCCCCCCATAAAGGTTCTTTTCATTCCCGGTAGACAGAAGCATACAAGGATTGGGTGGCCTCTTCGTTGTTTATCATCTGCATTCTGTGAAAATACTTGCTATGATACAAACGCTGCAGGAGCAATCAGAACCTGAAATTTTAGGAACGGCTTGCATCTCACCTTCTCTTCAGGTGCAGAACTTAGCCACTGTGAACAAAGAGGAAATCAATCACTGTTCACCAATCAGCTAAGCTCTGCACCTCACTAGAGAGGTCTCCATCTGAACATAGTTAAAAAGCAGTTGAAGTTCTTCAATAGCTTCTCTGTGTATCTTAAGCATAGCAGGTTCCAAGAAGCTGTAACGGGATCATCATGAAGTAAGCCACAGAAGGTAATGTCATGGTTATGTGGTAATCCCTGGCAATGTGATTTTAATCTTAAATCACAAATCAGCATGCCAGGAACCCAAACAACCAAAACAGGAATAGAATCTGTACAAACTGTTAGTTGTAATAAGAATTTTATCTGAGAACTGAAGACTTAAAAAAACAACTTTCACATTTATGTTAGAATACATTAGTGCTATAGATCAGCTCTAGAAACAATTGGAATGGTGTACAAGTAAATTAAGCATTAAGCATAAGTAAATTAATGAAGATTATGAAATTATTCTAAAGTCATATGGGGCATACTATAAACCATTTAAAACTGGTCCCCAAACTGGCTTGGCAGCTATTGGGGGGGGAGGGAAGAGGGGAACTGGGCTGTGCAGTAGGTGTGCGTGTGCACAACTCAACTTGTGGGAGCAACGGGCCAGCGTGCATGCACACACAGCTTTATCTGCATAAGTTGAGCTACATGTGTGCATGTGAACTGGCCCACCATTTGCACAAGTCAAGCTGCACACACATGCACACCAGCTGCCATTTGCATGGCCCAGTTGCGCATAGGCCATGGCCAAGCCTGGGGGTTGGGGACCCGATTTACAACACACTCCTTTTAAAGAAAGACAACCCAAAAAACACTACAAAGTATTAAACTGCAAGACATGTCACTTCCTTTCATTCTATAGTATGTGGGAAAAGATGCTTAAGAATTACAGGATTACAAAACAGGTCACAGAATTGATACCCGTCTCCTGAAGAAGATTTATGGAAGCAATTTCATAATCCTGGAGTTTCATTTTAATATATTGAACTTTCATACCTGAGAGTTCCCCCAATTTGCACCTACAGAATGCAGGCGTGGAAGGGATGCTTCAAGTACTCTCAATTAATTACTCCATACATGCATTATAAAATTACATCCCAGAAGTCCTAAACAGATGAGGGAAGTTTTTTATAATTAAATTTGCCCTATGAATACCAGTTATTCATTATATATATGTTAAGCATTTGGAACTGGTTTTTGATGTTCAAAGCATGATAGTAAATCAAAGCTAAATTGTTCTTAGTTAGCTTTTTTTTAAGATGTTCATACTCCCCTTAAAGTTGGCATTGGAACCATTATACTTCATGCTTTATGCAGTTAAAAAGGATGGAGTAAAAAGTTGGCATATTGTAAAATTCAAAAATGACTATGTATTTCAGAAGATTTTGTAGTTGACTGAGCTGTCTAGCAAAGATTCTAGCAAGTATGAGGAAAGCACTACATGGCTTGGAATTCATCCCAGCCCATACAGAAGCTTTTCATATAATCTTATATAAGTTACATATGAACTGTTGCTGCAACCTCTTACAAATACCTAACAGATACATAGTTGGAATTATCTTTTTCTTGAAGAGATTGATCAATTCGGGGGAATAAACATTTGTTCACTGATAAAATAAGGATAATTTAAGGATTTTTTTTTTAATACTGTAAGAATTATATCAAGTCTTTTTACCTGATTCAAGGTTATATCGCTATTTTAGATGACTTGATACAATAGATCTGAAAACATTCTGTTATTTATAAGCTTTCTTGTGGTACAGCTGCTGTGCCTTTGAAAGTACCCAACTAAATTATTGGGGGAGGGGGGAGAATCACCTTGTCATATAACATTTCTGCCACTACTTTAGCTGAGGATGCATCCATGTGGTCACGGACTATAGCAAAAGTTTTAAAGGCAATTTCTTGTTGTTTTGCATCCTCATTCAACATTAATTCTCCATAGAGGTAGACACCCATTGCCTGTAAGAGGAAGAAAGCCATCATATAGCGTACCTTTGAGACTTTAGGATAATGCAACCAGTCATTACTTCTGAAACCCAAGCAAAACTGAAATGTAATTATCTCTAAGGAAAACCCAAGCAAATAAGCGAGTTTCTGCTTGAACAAATTTACTTCCACCTTGAATATGACCTAGATGTTCTATGATCAACCAATTTATTTTGCATATGAAAGTTCCAAATTATTCAAAAGTACTGTACTCCAAGTGGTAAGACAACAGGATATTCAATAATATTTCATGAAAATCCCATATATTATTTATGAATGAAATCTTAATTGAAGGAATAATTCCTTGAAAAATTTTTAGAGACATAATATTTATTAAAAGGTATACCTTGATATTGACGGGAACAAATGCCATGTATCAAATAGACATGAAACAAAAATTAATTGACCTCAATGCAAAAGGCCATTTGATCCTAGTGAAAGCAATGGGAATTGAAGTCAGTTATGACCAATTAATTTTACAGTTTTGGGCAAGATTTAGTTGTGACAGTACAGTATTCAACTAATTTAGGGCTCCACAGAATACACATTTTAAAGAAACACAACTTCGCAAAGTTGAAAAACCTCAAATTAGATGATAGAAGGAAGACACAAACTTTGTTAACTCTTTTCTCGTTACTGTTACCATTTGTAGCCAAAGAAGTACTTGAGGGGGGCAAGGGGTCTACATTGCTTCTTCACTGCCAGTGGTGAAAATACTAATCCACCACACAGTGTATACACTCGCCTATTTCCTCCCTCCCCATAACTGATTTTAAAAACTACACAGCCACTAGTTCTACATTATTTTGAACTGGATCCTAATAAAATGAGGAATTGGCCAAAGAAAGAGTAAAATATCAAAACATAGACTAAAATCAATGGATAGTTCCAAAATTCACCATCACAGTACCTAACAATTATGACAGGCATAATGGATAAAAAAACACTGGTTTGATTTCAAATGGTGTCATTCCAGAGTTTGTATACTTCCCTCCCTCCCGAAGATTCATTTTTAAAAAAGCAGCTACTGACAAGACTTTTTCAGCAAAAATCAGGGGGCAGGGGACAATAATTTTCTCACACACTTTTTAAACATGCATAAATGTTTATTTTTCACTATAATACATGTGGTAAGTACTCAAAGATACTGTATAGCAACTTATAATCCTGGAAGTCAGTGGCCCCCAATCTTTTGGGCACCAGAGATTGGTTCTGTGGAATTACTTCCACAGACTGGAGGGGTTTGTTTTCACATACTACCTGCATCCTGTGAATGGGGCTTCGCTTGTTTGCACGGCCTGGTTTCTGTCAGTCCACATACCAGGGTTGGGGACTCTGTTGTATGTGGTCTGATTATGTGAACAGTATGGAATATCAGAAGTGCTGATACCACACTTTGTTTTAATTTGTATTTTCCTGTATAAATATTCTCTCTGCCAATGAGCACCAGTGACAGAATGAAAGCTGAAGAAAATTCAACAGGGGCTAAAAGGAGCTTTCAGAAGCTGAATTTCCACTCTGAGATTGGACATCTCTACCTCCAAAGCAGGAGATGCAATCTCGATGACGCTCCTAACAAGCAATGTCGAGGCCACAGTAAAGAATCTTTAGTCAAATTTTAGCACAAATTTGAACAAAAAACAGGATTTATATTGGTTGCACCTTTGAAGGATCATGTATTGGGTAATTTATGTAGCATTTGGCAATACAATAAGGGTACCTAAACAACACTGACCTGATCTTCCTTGAGAAATTTATCAACATCAGCATATCCTGCCACATATTTGTGTTTAATAATCATCTCACACCATCGATGTCGAACCTTTAGTAAGAGAGAAAAAATAAAATTATTTAAACACTTGTTAAAATGTGGTTGTGACATTTAAATTACTAATCCTTTACTTTTTTTTTTTTTAAAAAAAGACATCTCCCTTAAAAAAAACCCTTCAATTTTACCCCTAGATCTGCTAATATTAATCAGCCATGCTAACAATGCAACATGGCTCTATTGTTATAATTAAAAAAAATGGAAGTCCAAAACAATCAGTGTTACAATATCAAATAATTAAAGGTAAAATCAACTTTTCAAACAAATTCAGTTTTTAATAGCATGATAAAAAAATATTTCAGCCTGAAAGTAGTTTTATTTATGAAGCACCTAAAATTATTTATTTATTCCAAACCAATGCACAGAGTAACTAAAATTTTGTGAAATTATATCCAAGGATGTGTTAAAAAGGGCAACTGCTCTTACAGTGCTCAGATTTAAACCAGAATTCATTAGAATTTTAGGAAAAGGGGAGATAATGCTGGTAGTTCTTTGTGCCGCTGAGAATGAGAAAAATCAAGGGATCTCTATCAAGACTTTGTTTAGCATTACATCTAAATTGGGATTCTTGGTTTAAGAGGATAGAAGGAATGTATATAATCCCCCAAATTGTTGGGGAGATGTGCCACAGAACTGTTTTCACATGTATCCATCTTGGGAATTGTTTTCTCATACAGGCAAGAGTGTGTATGAACTTGAATTAGTGGAGCTTGTCATGTAAATCTCTCCATAAAGAAATTGTCTCCCTCTTCTTCTTCTTCTTTTTCTTCAGCGTTTGTCTCGCGCTCAGGCGAGGTCCGCTAATGTCCGCTTGCGTTTTTTCACACGGATCGGGTAGTCTCCGTGCGCATCGGGCCCGGACGCAGCCGCCATAGCTTTCTCACACGGTGCAGGTGCGCCGTGCTTTCTGCGTGGGCCATTTCGTTGATTTTTGGCGCAGGCCAATGGTCTCCTGCGCCCGTCGGTTCCCCCAAACGCGGTAGCATTGGGCGTGTGTTTTGTAGTGGACGTTTCCACCATGTTGATGCGGCATTTGAGTACTCCAGCCGGCCTGTCGCGTGGGCCTGTCGTCGGAGGGTCTGCTCTCAGTTACGGTCAGCGTTTGACGGCTTCGCGCATCCAGGGGACACCACTTGGAGGTGGCAGACCACTCGTTCCAGAGATTAGGTACTTTCAACTGATTGTAGCACTTACATTCACCCACATTCACACAGCTCAATAGTCCTGTGCTATAGAGGGACAACGGCCCTTTTTAAACATTAAGCTAGGGTCATCTTCCTTCACTCTTCCCAAAACAGAAGTTGAGGCAGTCTGAAGAATGAAGGCAAGAAGGTGTTGTGGTTGGTTCTCCATTTGTGCCCAGAAATTCTTTCCCAAGCAGCAGGTATTGTTCTGTCTCTTTCAAAGGTCTAGGAAGTTTTGGGGCCTCCATAGGAAAAAAATACCCACCAAAGGAAACTGTAGTGAAAACTTAGTAGTTTTAATTTTGTTACAAGAATTTTGGTATAAGCCATGATTTTACTATCGTCTTTATCATCTTGTCAGCTATAATGAACTACTTGCTTCAACACAGGTTTTTAACTTACTGAGCAAATATGGAAGAAAAAAAACATATATTTTGTCCAATTGCTGATAGGCTATCATGTATCCTCCCTTCCCATCCTAGTGCTTCCTCGCCCTCTTCTATGGCAACCGAAGGAGTAGAAATATAAAGGGTCATCTCACTGAACAATTGATAACATCTCATAGCAAATTAATCAGTAGCTACAAAAGATCAAATACTAACCATTTAATAGGAGGTGGTGAAATAGGCAGAACAATTCCCATTTATTTGCTTGTGGCGTCTTTAACGTATTTAGGCAAGCTCTTTACAGTAATGCAATTAGGATTAAACAATACAATAAACAAAAAAGCAATCTATTCAATGCTTTGCTGTTTATTCTTAGTGATTATCAGAATATAAGCAACCGTGGAATAAAATGATTCGTTTTGCAGACTAGCTCTCTTTCCACATGGCACAGTTCAAACCTGATCAAGAACCTCAGAATTGATACCAGATCTCTTTCATGCTTCCCATTCTCAAATTAACAACTTGTAAATTCACCCAATGTGGACTTGAGCTTTGGCTGCTCCAGAGGAATTTGCCAAAGAATGGACATGGGCTAATTTGTTTCCAGAAGTGGTTCAAAGTTTGGGTTTGATTGTTTATACAGATGTTGAAATGCTAATGGATGCAACTTCAAGCACATTTATACAAGAATAAGCCACCCCAAACACTATGGGTTACAATTGAACTAACTGAACCTAGTTTTATAATCTGGTTTGGCAAATAGTTTAGAATTAATATATATGATAGCTTACCAAACTAAACAATTATCCATTTAGAGAAACATGGAAAGAAGCAACAAATACATAAGAATATTTTCTTAATTTTCCTGGCCCGAAGGATGAAAAAAAAAAACCTACTTCAGAAACAGTCTTTTTATTTAAAAGTAAATCACTGAAATCAATGGCCTTTATAAGTTCTAAGTTCTTGTGTTAATTTTGGATGAAAATCAAAGCATTTAATAATTTCTTCCACTTGGAAAAAATATGTTGCAAACTTATTGTAACGAATCAACAAAATCAGCATTTTGACTACTTTGATAATTTCTCCTTAAACTAATTCCAACAGACGTTTTCACTTATAAGGTTAAGAATCGGTTTATGCACAAACAAGAAAATATAAGAAGAAATGGTTTAGTCAGTGACTTGAAAATACAGTCTGAAAGACAAGTAATTCAGAACATATGCTTTATTTTTTTTAAAAAAAAAAACCCTATTGCTTTAGTCTTTAGAAAAAGTCCACCAACTTCAGGGAGTTAATGGCTGGTTTTAATTTTAAAGATGTCAGGAAAAAAAACCAATTTTGAATTGTAAATTATATCACGTTATAATACAAAAGAAACAAAAGATCCTATACAATATATTACTATAACTTCAGAGGCTTTCAGATCCTCATAGCTTCATACATTTATTCAAACCAGAATAAAAATCAGCTGCCAAGAACAGACTCATTCACATATTCAAACTGCATCTACTTCCTGTTATTTCTAGGTAAGGAAATTGTACATAAAAACCATGTACTGATTCACTTTTCCTGCTAGCACTATGCCTGCAGTATCAAAACAAAAACAAAAAACTCACAATCACAGAAATTACTTCTCACGATACACAAGATAAACCTTGAAGTTATTAGGAGGGTATGTAAGGAAGTTATACACCCTTTTGATATCTGGAAGGATGAAGAACAGTTTACTTAATAAACATCAATCATTTTGCAAAGTAAACATTATTACTTCTGCTTAAAATGAAAGAGCTGAAGAAATGATTAGAGACATTAACATTTAGATCAAAGATTAGGCTATCCTGTAATTAAGAATTCACATAATAATAGTTTCCAGACTATCAGATGCACAATAATACCACAACTGCTAAAATAACCCTGAATTCAACTCTCATAACAGCTGCATTACAGTAAATGTTCACATGCTACCGAGCACATGTTGCAGAGTTGCCTTCATCTGCTTCCCATCTTGCACACTGATCAACGTAACACATATTGTCCCCTCACATAAGCATATTAACCCCCGAAAATGGTTGCTTTGGGCTTATAGATAAGATCCCCTGCTCATCCCCAAGCTTTCCAGCTAAAAGGTTACATTTCTGGGAGTATAGAATAATATTGACCTGAACCCCCAATCTTCGGACTACTCTGAGTCAACGAAGTTCTGTAACAAATCAAAAGCAGCTACTTTATTTGACTTAGAAGTAACTAAAGAGTGCAGCCTTTTGGATTCAAAGGGAAATGATGATTTAAAATGTGTGTGGAGAGGGGCTCATGTAGCACCTGGGATCAACTTAAAGCAACTTTTCTTATCCAAGGATCGCAGGGCTGCCATCTGTAATTGCAATATGATCCCGGGTAAAGGCATCTTTGGTTAAAAAAGACAGGTCTATAGATCCTTGGCAATCCTTATATTGGAAATATAGTACTGTTGTTTCCTTTGAAACAAAACTGCTCCATGTTTATGAACTTTTGAGGGCAAATATATCTTTATCCCTTTTTAAAAATTGGTGTTGTCTGGATTAGCAGTAGTTTAAGTTTAAGAGTGCGTATATGTTATGCACATGGTCTGTAGGAAGAAAGAGGGAGAGAGAAATATGTATACTCCACAATTAGTGATCATACTGTAAAAGATCGCTCTATGTAGCAAGATGGGCGGCCTATAGATTTACCGAATGAATGAATGGATGCATGGATGGATGAATAAATAAATAAATAGATGAATGCCTAAAAGAGCATTATGTAATCATATTTGACCATCTGGGTAATAGTTATTTGCATCTATTGCATATGATTGCTAAGAAATGAAATCTTTCCCCATTCCATGTCAAGTTAGTTGTAGTTATACAATTGTGATTATGTACAGGTAAAGAATTATCTTTAGGACATACTTGGGGTCAGCTGCTGACAGTTTGCAGGGGTTCAGGACAGCCCCTAGCTAAGATTCTGTGCAGTTCAGAGAACCCCCAAATCACACTCCTGGCTGGCCCCATCCATCCCTTCCGGGAGTCTCCACACAGCCTGTTTTGGATGCAAGTCAGTGCAGGGCATGCGCGGAAGGGTGAAAAACAAGCCTCCCGGAAGTTCAGGAAAGCCAGAAATGGGCCCGTTTCTGGCTTCCAGAGAGCCTCCAGAGCCTGGGGAGGCCGTTTTCACCCTCCCAGAGGTTTGAGTAAAAGCCTCCAGAGCCTGGGGAGAGCAAAAATGACCCTCCCCATGCCGTGGTGCAGGAGGCTGACTAGGCCATGCCCACCATGGCCACGCCCACTTAGCAACCCAGAAGAAAACCCATTGCTAAAATTTTTGAAGCCCACCCCTGGACATGCTGTTCACCCATCTCCAACTAATCAGCTATAGCCAGTTACATCTGGGTGAGCCATCTTTGACTTGGATTCCTTTGCTTTACATCATCTACTTTGTGGGGAAGAATTTTAATACATGAGCAGACTTCAAACAGAAGAATGTAATTAATTAGGAGACTAGCATATCCATCAAATACCCTTTCCCCACTTTGAACTGAGACAATTTCTTCAGTTCAAATGACGCAAAAATAGCCATTTTAATTCTGTATAATCAGTTATATTCTTGTTCTTACAATGACTGTGGAATAATTGGATACATACAACCAACCAACCTTCTTGAAATATATTCCATTAAAATTATAACTTTTAATGTGTGCTTTCCAACTGCAGGATTTACTTATTCCTGGATATGGTTCTCTTTCAACAGATTTTTGGCTTACAATAGAGCATTTTCAAACTACCCTAGGAAAGATTATTATAGTCAATTAAAATTTGCCCTTGTTATCAGCTCAGAAATCTTAAAGAAAACATTACTCTCAAAAGCTAGTTTTCAAGACAATGAATTCTAAGTGCTATATAAAATTAATAATAATATGCATTTCAGTCATTTAAAATATTTACCAAAGATTCAAAAACTATAGGAGCATACCATCAATTTTTACGATAGGTGTATCTTCTCTTTCTTTATTTATGAGAATTGTACAGAGTTCTTAGCTAAGTAGCATTGAGAGCAGAGGAAATTATACACATACACACAGACATGTCAAGACTCCAGATTTATATTCATATCTGTATTTCTCTCTATTATGGTAACTAACAGAACATTACTATTAAAATTCTAAAGGAAAATACTGTGGCTTCTACTTTCTTCAGCTCTTTTGGTATGAATAAGAATGTTCAGCAGTCAATTATCAAACCTATTTCTTTTTCTGACCATTTGATGAAGATGTCTATCAGCGATAGAGTAAAATGTGCAGTGGCATTGCCACATAGCCTTTGTGATACCATTCTAGTTGGAAAAGCACAGGAGAGGCCTCCTACCTCCGATGCAAGAGCCACTATGTACAACTTCACTGAAGCAACTTACATTTTTATCCTTTCTAATTTGCTCAGTACAATAAGGCACTTTATGCCTCAGCTGCTACTAGGCCTTCTATTGTATCATGCTGCAATTATGACTATTGGCCTCCTTCTTCAAGAGAAGCAGCTCATATCGGTGCTTCTGGTTTGTTTGCTTTGGAATAAACCAGAGATAAAAGATTTAGTTTGATCTCAGTTTTTGATTCAGCCTTGAAAAAGAAACACGAAAGAAACTCAGGAAGGAGTCCCCTGTTCAACAACCCAGTATGTTCCATCTGAACAGCCTACAGCAGCTGCTTGCTCGTTCATCGTAACCATGAAAATGGAATTCCAGAGTTGTAGGAACATCAACAGAACTTCTTATGTCACCAAGAACCTTAACTTCAAAAGCTGTTATAAGAAAAATGTGTATATGTATTGCTATCTCTATGTGTAACTTCTTCCTAAACTTCCTCCTGATTGGTTGATTGATCAGTTGTGTACCGGTACTCTATAGTAGGTTTCAGCTCCTAGCAACCAGTTAAATAGATTTTTCTCCATGACAAGCTATCCCTAATGATGTTCTCATCACCACTGTGACTCTACAGACTTGGCTGCTGGTTGTCATCTTCCCTTCCCTTCCTCCTTTCTCAGCATTAGAGCCTTCTCCAGAGAATTAGTTCTTCACATAATGTGACCAATTGTAGGATAATTTGAGCTTGTTTGTTTATGGTTTGAGCAACTCTGGGTTGATTTGTTCAAAGAGCCATTTGTTTATTTTCTTGGCTGTCCAACATCAATTCTCCAATACCAAAATTCCAAAATGTCAGTACTCTTCCTATTCTGCTTCTTCAAAGCCAACATTTGCTTCCATAATGTCCTAGAGGAGGGGTCTCCATTCTTGGCAACTTTAAGCCTGGTGGACTTCAACTCCCAGAACTGAGGTCTGCTTAGCTTAAAGTTACCAAGGTTGGAGGCCCCTGTCATAGAGAATACCATGGCTTGCGTGGTTCTGATTTTTCCAGCTATAGACACATCATGGTTTTCTTCAACTTACAGTGTTGACTTTCAGAAGGAAGTCCTGTTTTTATAATTCTTTTCCATGTGTGTACACCATTCATCATTATGACCTCAGTATATTTATAAGCCCCTTCTTTTCACAAACTATTTCTGGGAGCAGGTATACCCTCTACCATTAAAATACAAAGAAGATAAGACAGCCAGGGGGACAAGATTATGCCAGTCTTTCAGACTGCTGTATATATCTATCAGCTTATTACTAATGACTGCTTCTTAACTGATTCCTGCATTGTGACACAAAGTGAACACTTTAGAAAAATGCCTGCCATGGAGTTCTTTAGCAGGTTCAAAGCCAGATGAGACAAATTATTCTAAATCATAACTTTGGATGCTTATTTAGGCACACCTAAAATGAAGTCCCATACAACTTATTGTGCTGGGGAAGTGTTAGGTACATTTTTGACTTTCAGTACTAAAAATGAATTATAGTGCACACAAAAATAAATTAGTGCTTCACAGTAGTTTCCCAACTCCAAGATGGGTATCACGTTGACATTAGGTTATGTTACAGTGTTCGAAATCTCACCCCAGGCTAACTTCTACTTGTATCAAAGAAACAACTGTATAGCTCACAGGAAGATGTATGCTACTGTAGTATCTTACCTCAACAGCTAAGGTTCATTTAAAGAATATCTGCAGTCTACATTAGAGGTTGTATACTACTCTCCCCTTATTTATTCAACTTATATGGCAAATATAGGTTCAGGGAAGATGGATTGGAGGAAATGACCATCATTTTAAACTGGGGGAAGATACATAAATAACTTGTTATACACTAATAACACTACTCTGATAGCCAAAAATGCAAAGGATTGGTAAACTCTTGTAATAAAAGCCAAGGAGCACAGAGAAAAAAATAGGACTCAATTAAATAAGATATCGCTAACAACATCACTCAGCCTTAAAAGTCACAATAAAGATATTGAGGGTGATAGATAGTGTCTGTCTTTTAGGATCTACCTTAAAGGAACCAACACTTAAGTTAAGTTATGCCCAGTATTTCCTAGTCACAGACAATTACAATGATCTAATACATATCGATTTTACAGAAGACAATGTTGAAAAAGCACTACGCAATCGAAAACCATCTCTATCTATTGGACCGGATGGAATATGTGTCTGCTTCTTTAAAAAGCTATCCACTGCCATAGCAGAACCTCTAAGCATAATCTTTGAAAAATCTTTCAGGACCAGCTCCTTGCCAAAACTATGGTCACAAGCCACAGTCATCCCTATCTTCAAAAAGGGAGACCCCAGCCTAGTTGAAAATTACAGACCAATCTCTTTATGCTGCGTCACCTGTAAAGTCATGGAATCAATTATTAACCAATCCATCATCCTCCACTTAGAAACAAACAACCTACTCTCTAATAACAATTTGGTTTCAGGAAAAAAACTATCATGTAACCTGCAACTCTTACACTGCAAAAACATATGGACTACAAAACTCGATCAGGGCAAAGCAATAGACGCAATCTACATAGACTTTTGTAAAGCCTTTGATTCAGTGGTACACAACAAACTACTCCTAAAATTAAAATCTTATGGTATCTCTGGACAACTGTGTAACTGGATAGAAGCATTCCTGTCAAACAGACAACAAATAGTCAAAATTGGAAGTGTCCTATCAAATTCTGTACCTGACAATAGTGGTGTCCCCCAAGGCAGTGTTCTAGGACCAACTCTCTTCATACTCTACATAAATAACCTCTGTGATCATATTAAGAGCAACTACGTTCTTTTTGCTGATAATGTAAAGCTGTTCAACACCACAGACTACTACTACCCTTCAAAAAGATCTTGACTATGTATCAGAATGGTCAAACAAATGGCAACTTCAAATCTCAACAAATAAATGATCTGTCCTACATATTGGCAAAAAATATCAGAAAATAAAATACAGGCTGAATAGTCAAGACCTTGTTGATGATCCAAATTCTGTCAAGGATCTTGGAGTACTCATCTCTAATGACCCAAGTGCTAGAGCCCACTGAAACTACATAGCCAAAAAGGCGTTAAGAGTTGTTAACCTAATCTTATGTAGCTTTTTCTCTGGTAATATTACACTAATAACTAAAGCATACAAAACATTTGCTAGACCAATACTCAAATACAGCTCATCAGTCTGGAACCCACATTAATATCTGATATTAACCCAGTTGAGAAAGTCCAGAAATATTTCACAAGAAGAGTTCTCCACTCCTTTACTCATTGTAGAATATCTTATGCCACCAGACTTGAAATTCTAGACCTAGAAAACCTAGAACTATGCCACCTTCAGTCCGATCTAAGTATAGTATATAAAATCATACATTGCAATGTCCTACCTGTCAATGAATACTTCAGCTTCAACCATAGCAACACAAGAGCAAACAATAGATACAAACTCAAGGTCAATCGCACCAAACTTGATTGCAGGAAATACGACTTCAGCAACAGAGTGGTCATTGTCTGGAATACTCTACCTGATTCTGTGGTTTCTTCCCCAAACCCCAAAAACTTTAACCTTAGACTGTCTATTATTGACCTCATCCCTTTCCTAAGAGGTCTGTAGGGTGTGTGCATAAGCGCGCCAATGTGCCTACTGTCCTTGTCCTATGGTTTCTTTTATTTTTTTTATTTTTCTTATATGTATCCATGTATTCATAACTATGTTTTTACTTATACCTATTATCTTGTAAGCAATTGACAAAAATAAATAAATAATAAATAAATAAATAAATAAATAAATAAATAGACATCGCTAATGGCCTTGGAAAACTTATTGAAATGCCATGAAGTATCTATCTATACCTACAAAGATCAGAATTGTGCAAGCAATACTGATGGAGTCTATGGAACCAAAAGTTGAATCTTGAAGAAACAGAAATATTAATTCTTTGGACATTGGTGTGAAGAAGATTCCTCAGAATGTCACAAACAGCCAAGAAAACAAATTACACTCTTTCTGAAATATCCAATTTTGGGTTTTTGGTTTTGAAGGATGATTTCAGATGAAGAACACCAGTTCTAGCAGCTAAAAGATATTATACACTTGCTCCATTCCCACCTACCCGCCTTACATCGGAGTTTTTAATGAAGGAAGAAAAAGAAGGAATCTGCACTAGAAATATACAAGCAGTTTTGTCTCAAAATAATTATTTGCAGCCCTTCCAATAATATTTTTGCAATGTTTCAAGATAAAGCACCCCAAAATTTGGAATATCATTTACAATTGAATTCCATATTTGTTATATGTAACAGTTATTAGTGTACTCATCTTCTCTTTATATAAGGTGGGGAAATGACTATCTATAAAGAAACATAACTATGGATAAGCCGAAATGTATTTATTTGTGCATTTGTTTTCTGCTTTCCTCCATGATTTTACAGTTGCCGTATACTGCATGTTCTTTTCTCCTTTTTTAACACTCAAAATAACCGAGCATTATGTTAAGGAGACACAGAGAGAGAGACACAGAATGAATGGTCCACAGCTTCTCTGAGGTGCAACCCTACATTTCTTAGTCACCCTAAATTTCTTAGTATATTGTCATAGTTTTTTTTTAAATAAAGTAAAAATTTTTAAGTCAGACATTTAAGGGGAGAAAAGAAAATACTTTAGCCATGACTTTGTCCCCAAAAGGTGTGGGGGATATATATTTTTTTCCTAAACAAATGCTGTGTGGTAGCAAACTTGCCAAAGGATTAAGCAGAACAGATGAGACACTGCCCAATTCAAAAGCTAGTAAACAAAAATACCACTTTGTGGTAAACATGTTCTCTAATGCCTGCCAGGTTTTCATGGTTTGGGAGATGGATAGAAGTTATCTTCTTCTATGCATATAATTCATTTGAGAAACTCAAGAGTTCTCTATAGTTTATAGCAACATAACTCTGGCTTGTGAAATAAGATTTCACAGTTTCATATGCTTCTTTACTACAGCAGAACAGTTGTGTAAGTGTTATTAGGCATCACTGGATATTATGCATTGCATTGCTCGTATTTTCTGCAAAAGCAACCCGCTTTCATTCTGCTTCCTTTTTCTTTCTCCTCTGCCCTCTTGAATATTTACTCTCAAAGACTTGATCCACAGCGTGTCTTAAGCTGCTGGAAGTAGAAAAATTTCATGGAATAAAGTTCTATAGTCTACGAGGATTGCTTTAAATGGAGCCATTCAGGAACATAATATACAGGAAGGGCACAGCAGCTAATGTGAGAGCTGATTTTTTTTATTATATATACAACTGACCGGGAGCATGATGATCAGCCCTATCACATGAATAATAGAAACACAAATGTTTGCAATATTTCAACAGATCAATTCTAACCCCAGCTTCTCATTTTTAATAAGAAATGACCATATCTTAGCTTTCCAAATAATTTTGAAAATAAGACAACCATTCTTTATCCCAAAACAGTTTTAGGGTGAGATCATACCACATGCAACTGCTGCAGGAAGCATGGCTGGTGAATAAATGAGGCAGCTCCTTTTCAGTGTGGTTTTCAATTCTGAACTCTTCTGAATAAAGTAAAAGCACATTTTTTTAGTGTAGCTTCAGTTTTAGCTGCTGTCCTCACCTCAGTTTGAGGCTTTCAGTGTTTGGTGCGCACTTCGTATTCTTAACTTTGCTAGTATTGCCAGATTTCTTGTTTTAAAGGCCCAATTCTACGTCTACGTGCATGTGTTTGTGTGTGTGCTAGTTTGTCGACTTTTTGGATAGAAAAACAATTGATACATTGTGATAAAAGCAACATAAGTGGTCCTCAACTTACGACCACAAGTGAGCTCAAAATTTATGTCGTTAAGTGAGAAATTGCTTAAGTGAGTTTGGCCCCATTTTAAGACTTTCCTCGCCACCTTTGTTAAGTGAATCACTGCAGTTCTTAAATTAGTAACATGGTAGTTAAGTTAATCTGGTTTCACTTTGCTTGTTAGAAAGATACAAAAGAGGATCACATGGCCCTTGGACACTGCAACCATCATAAATATGAGTCAGCTGTCCAGCATCCCAATGTAAATCATATGACCGTGGGCATGCTGTAATGGTCATCATGAAAAATGGTCATAAATCACTTTTTTTCAGTGCTGTTGTAACTTTGAACAGTCATTAAGTGAACTGTTGTAAGTCAAGGACTAGCTGCATTTGGCATCTATTGGTAGAAAAGATGTGAATCCCTGAAATAAAGTTAAAAGACCACTCCAAAGCCAGTTTACACTGCAAATACACTGATGGCCATTGCAAATCCAGCCCTTCACTTAAACTGGGATTACAGAAACCATGAGGAACGTCCGGCCGTTTTACTTCCTGATCTGCCTTTTGACTAGACAGAACCAGGTGAATCCTTCTGGATTAAGTTAACTTTCTTTGCCTTTATCAATTCTTCACATACATTGGGCATCAGTTGAGAATTAGGTTGAGATGGACTGATAGAAACCAGTCTCCTCCAGTTTGAGATTTTTCAAAGATGGGCATGCTAATTTGGAATTTGGGAAATTCCCAATTCCAGGAACATCTGTAGGACAGTACGTTGGATAAAAGCAGTAATAGCAAATTATATTCATAAAACTGACGGAAACATGTTTTATTTACTATTTGAACTTGCGATCCTGTCTAAAAACTATGATTCTACTGTATCAACCATTGCATGTCAGATTTATATCCCTTTCTGTCAGCAGAAACAGGCCCTCAGCAGAGATCTCCTCAGGGCATTTCTGATGCCATGGAAACATGGGTAATGATTTTTTCGAATCTCTCCTTTTTCTAACTAGATTAGATAGGCCAAATGGAGAAACTGAGAGAAATAATGCTGCTGTTTTCAGCAGGAGCCAAATTCTCTTATCACATCTAGTTTAGATTGACATAATCTATGTAAAATCTTTAAGTATTCCCATTACTCCCCAGGAGATCAGGCCGAGGTCTTTCATATCATTACTACTGAAATAGTCAATGTCTGAAGTAGAGACATTTGGCAAGCAAAACCATCCTCTTCCACTGAGTTCATTCATTGAAAAAGAAGCATTACCTGGCCTTGAAAAGAATTTGAACCCAGAACTACTATTAATTATCAAAGAATACGAACTGGCTCAATGCAAAATAAGTGAAAAAAGATTTGACCAAGGGATTTGTAATTTGGCCCTGCCATCCGTTTGATACAGGTTACAATGCCCATACAGGTTTCAATGGTCACATAACCAAGAGCAACATGAATCTGACAAGTATGTATCAAAATAACTTTTACATAATTTATTTATTAAATGTATATGCTGTCGATCTCCCGCTAAGGTGACTTGGGCTCGTGTTGCATTCTGTTCTTGTGTCTACACCCTCCTTAACATTCCTACTGTGCTTATAAAGCGGATTTTATTTTTTTTATTTTAATCCCAACACTAAAATATGAAGAGCTTTGACTCATTCATTTTTTTGTCTTCCGGTTGCCTATAATCTGTATTTTTTGAGTTGAACTCTTCTATATGCTTTACTTTGCTGGACAGACACTTTGAAAAAAAAAGCAGCAACATATAACAGGATGCTAAGTGTTTGTAAATAATATGCATATTTTCTTCTATGACTGCTCAACCTGAAGTGTCAAGAAATAAACAAGATATCTACAACTAGCAACAAAAAGAGGAAAATTAACCAGTGATCAATCATTTGGAAGGAGAAACAAGAGGGACTGTGGCATATTTAAATGGTTCTTGAGAATAAGAGCCAAAACTTGATTTCACTGATTCTTGGCAGCGAAAACCCTAATTGGCAGTGCGGGGGTGTGTGGATTACTGCAGAAATACAGAAGATGCATTTTGTATCTATCATTGAAACAACTAGATAAGTTCTTGCAGCTAAGCCTATTCAAACAGGTCTTCAAACAGGTATATTTCCTTGTCTGAAGTGGGATTTATAAAGGGCCAAACAAGGGCTCTTTTTACTATGTTACAGCTTATCCCTTAGCCGCTCGTGATTTTGGTCAATGGCTCCAATTCACTGGGGAATCCGGCCTCTTGTGAAAACTGTCCTGGGGCAGAGGTGGTATTCAGCAGGTTCTGACCAGTTCTGGAGAACCAGTAGCAGAAATTTTGAATAGTTCAGAGAACTGGCAAATGCCACCTCTGACTGGCCCTGCTGCCATCTATTCTCTGCTTCCTGAGCCCTAGCTGATCGGCTGGGTCTTCTTTTGTTCTCCTGCGCAGGAGAATGGAGCTGGAAAGCAGGTTAGTGGGGTGGGAATGGGATTTTGCAGTAACCTTCCCCCAGGAGTGGGGAGGGAATGAAGTATCCTTCCCCTGCCATGCCGAACAAGCCACGCCACGCCCACCAAGTCATGCCCACAGAACCGGTAGTAAAAAGTTTTGAATCCCTCCACTGTCCTGGGGCCATTTGTTCTTCTGCAGCTTGATATCAAGAGCTGCCTTTTGATACAGAATTGAGGTTGGAGTCTCAAGATCTTCCTTCTATTCTGCAACATACTGAATATATTGTATTGATCAGTTTTAATACCTGTCAGTTTTCCAATTCTAAACACATTTATTAAGACTACTGGGTTAGTAAATAGCACGGAGAAAGTTGTATACACACCTACACATCCACAAACATCATTTCTCAATCTCAAACCTTGCCAAATCGAACGCAAAACACAGAAGGGTTTTTTTTTAATAAGATGTGGAGCACTTCCCTAATGTCTCTTCAAAGGTTTCACTCAGTTTTATATAGCTTATAAATATTTTTTCTAGCTTTTGTTTTTTCCTATGTTTTTCCCATTCATTGTACTTTTAAGTATCTTTTTTTTTTAAGTGGATAGAAAAATCCTGTTTACAATTACTCAGAAGTGAGTCTCATAAATATGAGTCAGTCTAAATATATGCAGAATTAAATTATTATGCTCTTTGCTTCTATTTTATTGTCCATAATAAGGCAAGATTATAATAGAATTCATTCTAATTACTTTAATGTATAAACCTATACTGTGTGGCTTATAACTGGATTAAATTGTTTCAAAAAACAGTTAAATAATATATCTCAATTTTATTTCAATCTCCAGCTCACCCTGTTGATCAGGAGCTGCTGAAAGATAGTTATTAAATTTTTCTGACTTGCAATAGTTATAACAAAATATATATATAAAATTTATTTAAAAAAATTATAACATCATGCAAGGTCTGCTGGTAATAAGAGTTCTGAGAGTCATTTTCCTGGAAACAACAGAGTTTAGCCTTAATATTGCTCTTCCACTTAAAATGAATCTCAGAAAATGTGAAGCAAAATAGTCAGGTGCTCCCTGGTAAATCCAGGTTTCTTCCTTAGAGAAAATCGTGGAACTTTCATAAAAGGGTGTTTCATTTCATGTTTCATACATCAGAAGAACTTATCTCCAAAATTCATTGTATATATTCTACAAAATATAGAATTTGAAAACTGTTCTAATTCTCTCATTGAGATTGTTTAAAAAAGTGGTATATATGGCAACCATTTGAATCCTTCCTCTTTATGGTTATCAACAGAACGTAAGACATCCTGTGCAAAAAAAGTGCATGCTGAAAACCAGTGCACTACACAAGCCTTTTTGCACAATGAAAGATACATTCAAAGACAATCCTCTTCAGCTGTAACAAAAAAAACTTAGGCAAGAAAAATCAAATGTACCAGATTCACCAGTTTTGTGAAACTTGGCTCAACAGCAGTAACTGCAAGAGTGATCTTGGAGTGCTGGTGGACAATCACTTAAATATGAATCAAGATCACATGAATTGTTAGTACCCCTTTATAATGCCAAGACGCACTTGGAATACTGCATCCAGTTTTGGTCACCACAATATAAAAATATGTTGAGACTCTGGAAAGAGTGCAGAAAATAACAAACCAAAGATGATTAGGGGTTAGAGGATAAAGCACATGAAGAACGGTTGCAGGATTAGATATGTCTAGTTTAGTGTAAAGAAGGACTAGGGTCGACATGAAAGCTGTGTTTCAATATTTGACGGGCTGCCACAAAGAAAAGGGGCTCTACCCATTTCCCAAAGCACCAGAAAGCAAGACAAGAAACAATGGATGGAAACTAATCAAGGAGAGAAGCAACCTAGAAGTAAGGAGAAACGGTGAGAGCAGTTAACCAGTGGAATGGCTTGTCTTCAGAAGTTGTGAGTGCTCCATCACTGGAGGCTTTTAAGAAGAGACGGGACAACCATTTGTCTGGAATGATATAGGGCTTTCTGCATGAGCAGAGGGTTAGACTAGAAGATCTCCAAGATCCCTTCCAATGCCATTATTCTGAGATGGTCATTACTTAGCACATTTGACCACATTTGTCAGTATTTTAAGAATTGTGTGGTCTTACCATGTGGGTTTAAAAATGTAATCATGGAATTTAAGCCATGGAGGCTTTTTGCCAATCACAGTTTCACTGGATAGGTCATGTGTCCAATACCTACTTCCTGGGGGCAGGCAATACAGCCATGTCACTGACCTTCCAGGAGACAAATTAGGTGGGAAGAGTATCTTGTTATCTGAAACTTCATATTCCATATGTTTTCTTCTTTGATCTCAATGGTTTTTCCCAATGGCTCATCAGGTTGTTTTTTTCAGTTCACATGGTGTCAGTATACATTCCTTTCACAGCAATCAGTTTCTACCAATTGTCCTTGGGTCTTTTGATTTATCCAGACATATTTTCACAATTTCTTCCTAAAACCTAAGGTACTTCAGCATGATTTACCAAAAGTCTACTGTGAACCCTGGAACAACTATATGCATGGATAACTTTTTGTAAATGTTTTCATTGTTATCAGTTTGTAAAGGCAAACCAGTTTCACCAAAACCAATTAAAAATACTCTAAGAAATTACATATGTATGTACATCGAGATATCATACTATCAGTTAGAATATTTAACACTTGCACCAGGGAGATAGTAATTTAGTGTTGGACAATTTAATTTAAAGTAACTGAAAAATTAATCTGATCAACAGTTAACAATTCAAAAATAATTGATAATCATTCTGTTTACTCTGAAAATTAACTATTCAAAATATTCAATATAAAATTGAATTTGTAAGAGATTTATTTTTAATTTGTAATCTCTATCATCTCTCTTTCTAAATAAAGAAAATGAAGATGATTCACCTATCATGTTTACTCAGAAGAAAAGGCTCTGTACTAGCTTCTGCTAAGCATGTGTTTGTAGGATTGCAGTTTTTAATAAGTAGATACCAAAGACTTTGTGATGGTATCACACTGTCAGCTTTCCCAGGTAAACCAGACAGGAAACATGACCAGATGAGCTAATTTTACTTTATTGGAAAGCTACATTAACAGAATATTGCAAGTTTAAAAGTACAAAGATCCCACCTTTAGAACTGGAGAAGCTGGGAAGCATCCCTGCTGTACCTCTTGCCCATCCATTATGAAGCTACAAAGCAATGCCCTTTCTTGTCTGACTGCTCCTTAGCACATTTTCTCCTGCCTCTCAAAATCTTTCTCACATATACACATATTTCATTTAATTATACACAACTGAATGTTATTCAAAGCCATTCATCAAAAAAAATTAGCTTGTTCCTTTGTTTCAAGGAGGGATGGGGGAAATCTCCTCCCTGTAGCATTTAATGTATTTTGAGCCACAGAAACTTCCTTGTTTAGGCAGACAAGAGTAAGTACCGCAACATTCCCTTTTGAGGACTGTCGGTTCTTGTTATCCAGTAGCTGTAGAAACTGTAATGGTAATGTTATCTCAGTTTCCTTTCTTAAAGGCTGGAGAAAAGCCCTTGATTTCACCTTGCAAGAGGGGGCTGAGGTAATATATCTCCCGCGGAGGTTCTGGCTTTCCTTCAACACACACACACACGCACATACCCAAGTACACTTGGCACAATTTATTTCAAGCGAGAATGAAAATCAGTCTAATGTAAAAAAAAAAATGACATAGGTCTTGGTGTCCTGGCACTTACCCATCATACAGGGGACACAGCTTTCATGCTACCTTCTCAGTTATTTCTCTTCCAGATATAGAAGTCCTGACATTTCTTTGGTATTTGTATGTGATTAAAATATACCCTAAATATAACTTAATTTCTATAAATAGCAAAGTGTGTTTCAAGGCCAATTAGAAAATAAATCTGGCCTTTAGGACATGTATAAACAACAAATACATTAAAGCCGAAATAAACTTTACCTATTATCTTAAATATTTCCTTGGGTGAAGCAGACATTTTCAATTGTGGAGTTTTTAATTTTATGTATGACCTATAAAAAAACTTCAATCCAACATTCCAATAACCACTAAAAGATATTATGACAACTGCAGCAATCTAAAACCTTCCTTTGTCTTAATTTTGTTTCATATATAATTCTATTTATGGAACAAATCTAGTGCAGATGCTTCCTTTTGTTATTATACAAAATAAAAATCACATTTTGAAAGGAGACTAGTAGTAAATGAAGAGTAGCTACTATTTGTACAAATACAGCAAAGCTAAAACATTAAGAGGTTTTAAAGAAAAGATTGGACAACTATTTATCTGAAATAGTACAGAGGCTCCTGCTTGAGCAGAGGATTAGACTAGAAGACCTCCAAGGTCCCTTCCAACTCTGTTATTTTGTTACGTAGTTTTGTGTTAAGAGGGTCTCCTTTCAGCCATCTTTACTTTTATTCCTCCACCAAGTGGCCACAAGGAAGACCCAAAGCTACTTTTCCAAGGGCAACTGGACTTTGTTTTTCCTTGAAGATGCTTCACTTCTCATCCAAGAAGCAGTTCTGAAGAAGCTTCTTGGTTGAGAAGCGAAACATCTTCAAGGAAAAACAAAGTCCAGTTGCCCTTGGAAAAGTAGCTTTGGGGCAACCATGACTTGGATGACAGAATCCCCATAGACAAGCCACAAGGAAGAGTTCTGAACTGATCTGCTTCCTTTGGATTACTTACTATCCTTATTATCCGAATCCAGACAAGCGATGGTTCATTTCATTTGTGACTGGTAGAAAATGAATCATGCTTGTTTTTCAGTTAGTTATATTGAAGACTAAATCCAGCATAGGATTCAGATGAGACATTAGCTGCAATTCAGTCAAAACGAAAGCTTTCATTCCATTACCGTTGTATAAAGGGGAAGAGGGATGTGAGGCTTGTAGTGCTATTTTTTACAAGGGGTAAGGGGTTCTACAACCACTTTATGTAACCATTTTAAGAATTATAATAAAATAAATGTATGCTTATCATCTAAAACCAATTAACAAGGCAGAAAGCTTTTAAATCTATTCTTAGACTCAGAGGGGCAAATATGTTGCCCTGAATATTAATATAGATGTTTGGGACTCTGGAATCCTTAATATTTGAAGACTACCAGCGTGAGAGACTTTTATTTGATCTACACCCTTCTTCATATCTTACTTGACAATGTCACTGAGACACGGTTCAT
The DNA here is from genome assembly GCF_049901715.1 of Pseudonaja textilis. Classification (NCBI taxonomy): domain Eukaryota; kingdom Metazoa; phylum Chordata; class Lepidosauria; order Squamata; family Elapidae; genus Pseudonaja; species Pseudonaja textilis. The sequence continues at coordinate 198,601,884 of NC_141991.1, read as the reverse complement.
CATCAAAGATCTCAAGAGCCTATTCTTTAAATAAGACAGTAAATGAAGAATAGCTACTACTTGTACAATGTACCTAGTACCTGGCCTGAGGCAAAGTCCTTTCTGATACGGAATTTGTCTGGAAAAATCCCCAAGCACCCAAGAGATATTTTAACTTTATTCTTTTTAATTTGATTTGTTTCAACTGCTTTCTATTGGAATACAGGATTTATCTGGTCTTTATGTTTTTAATTGGACACAGCCAAGAGTCGCTCTGTGAGTGAGATGGGTGGTCTCTAAATCTGATATATAATTAAATATAAAATAAATAAATAAAAGTTCAGAATACTCCAATTCCTAGACAGTTTTTTTAAAAAATATTCTATTTTGAACTAAGTTAAGCTTTTGGATCATTTTAAAGACGGGCCCTGTAAATGATTTAGTTCCCATAAACACTTACAAAGGTTTTATAGTGCTTTGAAAATGTGTTTAGTTGCTATCTGTACTACCTTCGGTTGTGAATCTTTTTTGTTAGCCAGCAAAAGCACTGTAAGTTATTATGGTGTCCACTGGAGTTTATTTTCTTAATTGTAATCTATCTTCTTTTCCTTTTTTTTCTTTTCTTGATTATACACTACACAGAAGATGTATGGGTTTAATGGGCAAGTATCAATTAATAAATAATAGTCCAAATGACTGACTGCCTTTGTACATTATATGATTACCACCCTTCACTTAAGATCCGTTTTTGAATGGAAAAATGAAAACATGTCTTTTACTTTTTCATAAACTTCCAATCTAATATTTATGAGTACAAATTCTCATGTGTAGTTGAATATAAACAACAATAACAACAAAACAGTTTTACTCACAAATATAAACAGGTACACAGTTAGTAAAAAGAAAATGAATCCACAATAAGGCACTTATTTAATTCTCTCCAGATGTGTGTATTTTTCAAACTCAAAAGACAAGTGGAGAGATGTGACTTGGCTGTACTAACTAAACTATGCAAGCATACATGTACACACATGCTTTGTTAAAAACAAACGTTTATTAAAAACATAGCCTCTAAAACTGAAAGCAGTCAGTGCAACCCATGCTCTACCTGTATGGCCTTCGGGACAAATTTAAGTTTTTAAAATTGATATTTTAAAAAAATAGAATAATCCTGCATCCAACAGAATACAATTGTTCCGTGCAATTGGCTCCCTTTGCAAGCTCCCTGTGTCTGTAAATGGATTACCTCTGCATCCTGCTCACGGAGGTGGTAAGTTTTCTGTAAGCATTCCAGCATTTTTGAACAGAATGTCCCCTTCTGCAGGAGACACTCCAGAAGTAAGACCAGCTGGTCCGGGGAAAGCTAAAAGAAAATAAATAGCTTGTGAGATAAAATTATAACCTTTTTGAAATTCAAATAAAAGAGGCCAGCCAGTGACTAGTCTCAGATAACCTATGAAATTATACCACATACTTGCAATATATAGAAACAATGTGTGAGTTCATTATGAACACTCTTGTGTCATTATTCTAAGAAGCTCCTTTATCAAAATAAAATGAGAGGTTGTTCATTTGCCAAGATTTTCTATTCTATAGTTATGTAAGATTAAACCTATACTAATCTCAGTTAAGTGATAAACCTATTATCAGCTAATGTGCTTTGCGAAATATACTTATTTAATTTTCATAGGAAATTGTCAAAAGCACAAATTATACTGCATCACTTCCTGGAGATTATAATACATATAAGGGCTGAAGAACTGTAGAGAAACAGAAATACAAATTTATCCGAATTTCTCTTTCAAAACTGAAATAGCAACAATATCATTCGCATGCACGCATACATCCCTATCTCCACATATCCATCCACCCCCTTTTAGTACAATTCTAAGCATACTTATTCAGAGGTAAATTCCCTATGATCAGTGGATTCAATTTTCAATTAAGAGTATAAATAATTCTAGTTTACTGCATGAACAATAGAGGAAAATGAGGGATTTAACTGCAAGGAAAGTGAACAGGGAAAAATTACAAAACCATTATTTCAACAAGTCCTTAAGTGCTACATTTATTCTGGTTTTATTATATGGAAATATCATTGAAAATAAGGTGCATGCCAAAGGATGGGAAATAAACCATTGGAATGGGAAATTTGGTGTTCTAAAAAGCAGTAGCTGGATCCTTATGTAGCCAATGTTTTCATTCCACAAAAATAGAAAAATATAATTCTGTGCATAAAAAATAAAATCATGATGCTGAAAGCTTATTTAATCACAAATGAAAATCAACCTTGATCCCTTTCCAGATCTTTGGGTGAAAGGACTTTGCCTCTTTGCCCCATTTAACATTGCAAGCAAAGAAAGAAAATGACTTAGGAATCCAGTTTCTGAGTGGGTTACATTTGCAGATTAATTTACCCCATTCCAACTTCATGAAAAGACACTACACATTAATGTCATCAACAGGATCAGATTTCATTTAAGATAGAATCCCACTCTAAAATCATGCCTATATTATTAGCGCTGGAATAACCATCATCAACTCAATGCTCTTCAGATGTGCTGGGACTACCATTTCCCCCAAAATTTCTAGCACCCCCAAAATTTCTAGCTTGCAGTCCCAACTGCAAGAATGGGAAATCAGAACAGAACTGCTTCAAAATGAACGACAGTTGGAGAAGAGATATACTGCAGGTATCTGGATGTTTATGGTTACCTATAACAATTCCAACAGTATGGATTACTGGTTTCTATAATCCTGAAGGACACTTAACCGTGTAGTAGGATTGTATTACTATTATCCTCCTCATCTTTCCTATTACCTACTCCTATTGCTATATTATGACTGTCACTTTGTTGGGTGTATCTTATGATTTATCACTTTATTGCTTGTATGTATACTGTGAGCTTATGCATCAAGAGACAAATTCCTTGTGTGTCCAATCACATTTGGTCAATAAAGCTACTGTACTCCTGTTCTCTCCTGTTCTCTCCTCTCCTCTATTCTATTTCTATTCTATTCTTCCATTCCATCAAAATAGAGTCATTTTAAAAGGCATCATATATTAAAACTAGGAGAAATGATAGTTTGTTTTTCTATTACACTAGGATGGGGTATCCAACCTTGGCAATTCTGGAAGTCCACAGGTCTTAAAGTTGCCAAGGTTGGATGCCCTGTTCTAAGAAACCCTACGTTTCTTTCGGATTTGTTTCCATTTACAAGGTTCATGCTATTAAAGCGAGAAGTCAATACGCAAATTTATTTTTTTCAGTACTTAGACTATTCAAAGTTATCCCTCTTAATGCAACCTGTGACACTACTATTTAATAAGGCATTACAAATTATAAAATCATATGCCCAAGCTATAAAATACAAGTTCTAAACCTTACAACCATGTGCTGGGTAATTTACATTGAAATAGTTTGTTTATTTATTACTAAATTTGTTTGCTGCCCATTTCACCATGAGGTGACTCTCAAAATAGTTCTCTCACAACCCAGAGTTTTAAAAAGTAATCTAAGTGTCTACAAAATAATGTATTAGTGGTATACGGACTCTGTAAAGAAAAATGTAAACCATTATTTCAGCATAGGGCAGCTGTCTGACATATCTAGTTTGAGCAGCTCCAGCTATTTCAGCCTAAACTAAACTTCATACCCTTGTGTGCTATTTCCATTGACTTGCTGGGCCCCCTGACCCTGGTTTGGCACGGGCAATGCAATTCAATGCCCTTGATGCAACTACAAGCCATCATATATCATACAAAAAGTGAGCCTGAATTCTAGCATTTGATCGTGCATCTAATATATTTCTACTTACATATATATTCAGCATATATTTTACAGACAGTGCCCATCTTGCAGCTACTTAAAGCTGCAACTTAAGCACATTTACCCAAGCTCCAGCGAAGATTAGTAAAACTTATCAGTGGGCCTGTGACAGAAACGGGTAACTTTTTTTTTTTAGAAAAATGGGTACTCTGAATGTAAAATCTAAACATAGCAATAAGACAACCAACCCATTAGCAATCACGAACTCATACTCTAGATGTGCAGATTCCAACTGCAGAATGTTTATGATAGCAAGGGAAATATAAGACTTGAATTTATACACTTGAATCTTATTCGGATTGTGGAATACAATTTTAAACAACTGTGGCTAGCTTTCTGCTCAATTTCATGTATATAATACAATTGTTTCTGAAGATCTTTAAAGTGAAATAGAGGGGTGTTTCTGGAAAATCATTGTCTATTTCTGAAAATAAATCTAAGTTCAAGTGTTGCATAATGTTATTTTATAAACATTTATTTTTTCTCCATAGAAACTGCTGCCATTTACCAGAAACAGCACCAAAGACTTAAAAATTGACTTGTGGTTTCCTTTGAAATGTACCTTTGGCATTGACTTTATATGTTAACTGTACAAGGAACTATTGTTTAAAATTTCATCAAGGTTCTGAGTTTGGCCAAGTTAAGCAAAGAAATGTAGAAACAAGGTAACCACATGACCTCAGTTTACCTCTGTGAAACTCATATCATTATGCATTATGCAGCTGAAATTTTGAGGTTTTTGAAAAAGCAACCGAGAGGAGAGGACAAAGTAAGAATCTTCCACTTATTATTTATGCCATTCATCTCCAATCCTGAATTTTATATTAAGAGCAAACACTACTAGGGAGGGAGAAATTACAAAATATAGAACATATAAAATGTGCATTTCTCACGTATGAACTAAATTTATATGCAGATGTGAAATGCAAAATATAATTTTTCTATTTGATTTTTAAATGTTATTTTCAAAACTTTTAATCAATTGAAGAAGTAAGCAGGGCAGTAGAATTTAATAGAGGACAAACATGGATTTGTTCCGCATTTGACAAATAAGATGCATTTATGACCACCTCAAGATATTCTCTCATACCATTTATGCCATGAGTGAATATTGTGTCCTTCAGATTGTATGTACCGTATTTCTCACAAAATAAGGCCGGGCCTCTTTTTTTTTTTTTTTTGAGCCCCGAAAAAACGGCTAGGACATCTTTTGGGGGGTGAATTAATTAATGGAAGTTACGGAGGCGACTCCCCCACCTGAGAAACGGCTAAAACGCTTCCATGGTTCCCACCATTGCTGCCGCTATTGTTGGAGACGGCGCTGGCGAGAGGGAGACAGCTGCAGCTCATCCTGGGTGCTTGGAATGCAGGAACAGGCTGCGCACTGGGACTTTTGCAAACTTGCTAGCCCGAGGCTGGAGCACCAAGGGTAGCAGCAGCAGAGACGCTCACTCGGCTCTTCTCACGCCCACCCAGCTGCTCAGGATTAAACCAAAATGCATCACGCTGCACTCCCAGGTACCTCAAAATGTTTTTTTTTCCTGTTGTTATGGGAACGGGGGAATAGCGGGAGAGACTCAGATGCTGTTGTTGGAGACAGCACTGGCGATAGAGGCGCCAGCACTGGTGGGAACTGTGGAAGCTATGGAGACCTGAGAAGCAGCTGAAACGCTGCCAGACATCCATGCTGGTGCCGCCCACCTGCTGACCCAGGTAAGGAAGGGGTAAGGGAGCCCTCCGTGCTCCACCATGGTGTTAGGAGCGGCTGATGGTGAGGCGTAGCTGCCCGCGGGGCACTCCTAATGGCAAGTTCCCCCTGCCTTTCCCCCCCCAATTTCGCATATTTTAAACTAGGCCTAAATTTGGGGGGAGAGGCTTAATTTCATTTTATGCGTAGAAAACATGCTGGGTCTTCCTATTGTGGGGGGGGCATATTGTTGGAGAAACACAGTATATGGTAAGTTCTAACTACGTTGTCTATATTTCATTCTTTAGTCTGATTTAGTTCAAACCAATATAAATAAAATTAAGCATGTACACACTTAAAATACGTTTTGATTGGTAATTAGCATTTTTCAGCTCCATTCTCCTTTCATGGTTTCACATGTGTGCCCGCAGCTTGCATGGCCCAGTTCCCAAAGGGCCAGGACCAAATACTGAGCTGTGTACTGGGAGTTGGGGACCCCTGACCTATAATCTGTTACATGATTCCCTCTGTGATACTTTGTTGATTAATTTGCAAAACTTTCAAACAATTATTTGAAATCTTTGTGTGATCTTTTCTAGTTCATGATTAGCAAATCCATGCAAAATCTTTTCTTCTAAATCCATGCTACAATTACTATATCCAGCTTATATGATTCTTTCTTACAGCTTATAACAATAAACCGTTAAGACTGATATTTATGCAGAATATCCCTATTTTGAAATAATGCACTTTAGGGTACTCCCATAAGAGGTAGCACAAACTGCTCTAAATGGGATCATTTAATTTCTAAAGGGATCTGGTTGAATTTCAAAGCAACTGAAAGCAGTGGAGTAGTTTCCCAAAACTAAAAGGCATGGCAATTTAGGTTACAATATCTGGGTTGCAAAAACTATGAAAACACTAGAGGGCAGCAAAAATATTGCAGATTCAGAGTTCTTGCCAACAGATTCATATTTATGACAGTGGCCCAGGATTCATGTGATCACCTTTTGCAACCTTCTGACAAACAAAGTCAATGGGGAAGCTAAATTTACTTAACTACCATGCTACTAACTTACCGACTGCAATGATTCACTAATGACTGTGGCAAGAAAGACTGTAAAACTCACTTAACAACTGTCACTTAGGATCAGAAATTTTGGGCTCAATCGTGGTTATAAGTTGAGGATTACCTGTACAGAAAAGGTTAGAAAAAACATAGGCCCAGGGGTGAGTTTCAAAAAATTTAGCAACTGATTCTCTGCTCTGGAGGCTCTGTGGAGGCCGGAAACAGGCCCGTGCTTACCTGGGCCCCGTGGAGACTCCTGGGAGGGGAGGGGTGGGTGGGGCCAGCCAGTCGTTGCAACTGCCAGTTCGGCAAACCAGATGTAAAATTAGCATCGGATTCACCTGAACCGGTTCGAACTGGTACCAGCCCACTCCTGCATAGGCCTGCCAGACTGAGATAGATGTTTGCAAGAATGTTTTCAGAGCTCTGGCCAAGCAGTGTGATATAAATTTAACAAACAAAGCAAGTTGAAGAGAAAAAAAAGGTAAGTGACAAAAATACAGCAACCTTGGCTAGTAGGAAAAATTACATCAGTGAGAAATATTGTTAAGGTGATACAGGGCTTAAAAGCTAGCCTGAAAAAAAATAATCATTTTTCCCATGATTGTTTGTGCCAAATGTGTTTTAAAAGAGAGTATTTGAGAGAAGACATAAATTATTATGGTGTGCTGAGCGGGCTGAAATAGTCTGTAATTTTCAAAGAACAGTTCCATATGCCAGCCAGAAAATCATATTCCTTGAAATGGTAAATTCTCGCAAGCTTCTCTGGCCTTTAAAGTTTAACAATTCTTTTAAGTGTAACAACTGGGATTTTAAATTATTTTCGCTGGGTTACAGATAACATGCGCTGAACTGCACTGTGCTCTTCCACGGGTTGACACATGTACATGTTTTTTGAAGTTTGCATTCCTGGCTCTCTAACTTTCAAAATCCAGTTGGAAAAAATGCAACAAAGCCAAGTTTTAAAAAATAAGAAAAATACATTCCTAAAAATGCAACCAAATGAGAAAGAACCATTGGAACAACACATTCTGACTAAACAACTTGTGGATAGTCCTAGCTTCCCTGGGATCTAAGCAGGAACTAGATTTATAGATCTACTTAGCAAGACAAATGCCTATCAGAGTCATTTTTAGAGTGAACTGAAGTCTCCAACTGCCAACTCTTTGGAAAAAGTTTTGACAAAGGAAGAACACGATTTAAGCAGCAACAAAAGCGAGCTTCTTACATCCCAATGCCAAATAGGCACAGGGAAAAAGCCCTCTATTATTGCATCCAAAGCTGTATCACTGTTTTCTACAAGGTCACCGGCCTCTCCTCCCAGAAGACCACCCACCTTAAAAGAGGCTATTTGTCAACCCTGCATTAGCATAAATGAAATAAATACCAGATCCCCAACTAATTCTGGAAAAAAAATGTCATTGAAACATTTAACTACTGACCTTCCACCGCTTTAAAAATGTGACAGAGATATATGCACTTCAGCATCCAACAGCATGACGACTTGTGCGTACCCCTACGCCAGGACACAAATCATTTAGTACAGCTGGTATTCTGAATATCCCATTTGCTACAGTCTGCACTTGAATGAATTCATTGAAAGCCTCCTCAAAGGGAAAATGTGCCTGGACTCATACAGCAACCAAGTGACACTGGCGTGATTTCTATTATTACTCCATTATCACACTGGGACCTGTGCCTAAATGAGCATACTTCCTCCCTGATGCCATTTCCTTTTATCCTGGCTGTAGCCTAAAATTGGATCAATGGGAGTAATACGTATGATGTCATTTCATTTAGAGCTACTGCCTCCTCCTCCTCCTCCTCCTCCTCCTCCTCCACATACAAATAGATCAATTCTTCCCAAAAATGGTTAAGAAATGCATAGGGAGTTGATTCTCCCAGAAATGGGTTCTCCGCTATATCCGTCTATGTTATTACAGAAAGGAACTGTTTATGCTGATGGAAAACAGCAGTTGGGTGTGGGGATAGAAGGGTTGTTTTTTAGATCCACTACTGTGTGCTGGAGAATGCTGGCTGAAACTCAACACAAACAAAGTCCCAAAACAGAATTAGAAAACTTGACCTTTGAATATTACAAAGAGATGCCTTTTCTTTTCAGACATACAACAGATTCAAGCCCACCCCTTCCCTTTAAAAGAGCACAGTGTTTTATTCTCTCTGTAAAAGTTTTTACGAGATTTCTCTGAGTCGAACAGAATGCCTTCCTACGCCTCTCTCAAAAAAGGAGGGAAGAGAAAGAAAGCCATCTATAGCTTTGATAGTGAATGGTTGCCTTTAGACAGAGCTTCCTCATTAAACACAGATATGAAAGCCATCAAATTAGTTCAAGAAACTGGCTTTATAGGGTCAGGGTATCATCACTCTTAGCCTGTACTTTGAGCCAAGCCAAAAAGGAAAAATGGCCAAGAAAGGGAATTGTCAAGACTCTCTCGTCATAAACCCTTTGCTTTGTCAATTTGCCTTCAGGGTTGTTTTCTACTGACTGCAATTAAACCAAGACATTCTTAGAACAATTGTTTCATCTGCCAAGGACAGAAATCAAGAAAAATTAAATATTACAAAAAAATTCAAAGCGGTGTTTCTTATTTAACAGTAAACACATTTAGAAAGACCTTGTCAGGGTATAAACTCAGATGATATTCCTCAATGCTGTTGTTTTCCTCTGTAATCTGAATACACACACACACCTCCCGCACTGTCTTTCTTTCGTTTCAAATGGATGCAAGCATTTCTCCTTCAGGGACAAACATACGTTTATTTTAACCAACATGTGAATTTAATAAAAACAGCCACAAAACCAGCTGTGAAAAAAACAGACTGATATTCTACAACAAAAAGTTTCAACCATGGAAAAATGAACCAGGATTGAGTTAAGATGCAGAACCATTTATGGAAAGAAGTCTGCAGTGTGTCCATGCACACAGTACGAATGAAAAGACAATGCTGTTTTAAGGCCAAGAAGCCTAATCTATCGTTCCCTTTATTCTAAAGCCATGCAGGCTTTTTCATACCAAACTACCTGCTAAGCTCGCTCTTTCTCACGCACAAACAAAATCAAACTTTTTTTTAAAAAAAGTGGGAGGGTTAGGGCCAAAAAGAGAGGAATCTATATTGATACTGAACTAACTTTAAATACAAAAATGTGATTTCCCATCATGGATTTTTTTCCTTTTCCTTTTCTTTTTTGTTGCTGCATTTAATCCGTAGCAACTAGAGTAAGGAATTTGGAATGTAACACAGCTCTAGAGTGGCAGATCTTTTGCCCTTTATTTATTTATATTATTCTTCCTTTTCTCTCTCTTTTTTTGATATTATTTTTATAAAACCTTATTAAGATAGACTTGGTATGATCTTACGATTCGTTGCAAAACAAATTTAAGAGACAAGAGATGAAGAGGTTTATGAATCTGAGGAGAACCTACTCATGGCTAAATCATCTCATTTGTTTCTTTGTTATTTAGTTAAAATATTTGTAATGTTCAAATAATTTTTATTTTATTGTTTTTTTTTTTAAATCTGGCTTAAAGAAGGTCTAATATCCCATTGTTTTATGTGCTTTCCACTGATAATAGTTGATACGTTTAACCACTGCTACAATCTTATGCTGAAAGTGGTTTTGAGTTATCAATATACTTCTGAACGTTGTATCTGACTTCTAAATCTTGTTTATGATGCTTTTTGTGTGGGCAGAGATCTTGAGTCGGCAGGCTTTCAAGAGTGCCTATTCAATCCACTTCTCAACATATAACTATCACACAGTTTTTCAGCAGTCCCAAATATGACAAAAGAAATAACATTAAGAACCTCCGAAACATTTGTCCATAGAAACCTTAAATGTTTTTAAAAATTTTAACTTTTCTCATAGCTTAAATATGCCATGAAGATGGAAAAAGAAGCAAAAGGGATTAAATGAGTATGTGCCTTATCAGCACTATATACAGCATTAATGATTCAAAGTGAAGTCTCATCTTGGTGTGCAAAATACAACCAAAATGCTCTAGTACAGTGATGGCTAACCTTTTTGTCATCGTGTGCCAAAAGTGCGCGCGTGTACACAAGAGAGCGCACATGCATGCCTGTACCCATAATACAATGCATGTGTGACACCCCCCCCACATGACCCCCATCCCCGGCCCCCTGCACATGCTCACGCATCTCCCACATGCGGCCCGCCCTCCACGCATGTGTGACAGATACCCAAAAATCAGCTGGCTGGTGGGAGGCCAGTTGGCTGCGTGTGCATGCACAGTAGAACTGAGCTGGTTAATGGTTCGCATGCCCGCAGAGATGACTCTACGTGCCACTTCTGGCACACGTGCCATAGGTTCTCCATCATGTCTCTAGTACATGTTGTGATTTGAAATTCTGGCTGCTGCATTTTAAAAATCACAACATTCACTAAAAAAATGGCTATGGTTTCTGAATCAACTGAAGACTTTATTTCATATTCATGAATGGGGCTTCTGGAATTCAAAAGAAAAATCTTAAAATGACACAGCTGTTTTTCATATATTCAGAGTCACAACAGTATCACTGATGTTTAGTCATATTAGTAGGAGTTGTATCAATCAGTTATAGGCTGATTGTATTGACTTCAACAGTAAATACTATCGGATAACAGTATAATTACCATTGCCTGTAGTATGAAGTTTCTTGATTTATAATTCATCATTCTTCTTTCCAATCATGTGTATATAACCCCAAAAGACAGACACTTCAGATATACAATTAGGATGATTTACACCATAACAACTTTAGTTTTAAAATGTTATAAAATTTTTGCTATTCTTGCTGAAAAGACTGCCACAGGAACTATAATACTCCACGATCTCCTCTTAATTTCAGCATTCTTAGCCCCCTTAGATCAGGGGTCGCCAACCTTTTGGACCTCAGGGACCACCAAACTCATAATTTTAAATTCAGCGGATCACTAATATCTTGCTGAAGTGCTTGGACTCGCACTGATGGGATGGGGTCCTTTAAGCACTTAGCTTGGTTGCCTGTTTCTGCAACCTTAAATACTCAAAGAGTCATTTGGACCCATTTCCCTACAAAAAACAAAACACTGGGATCTTTCTCTCTCTCTTTCCCTCCTCCCTTTCTCCCTCTTTCTTTCTTTCTCTCTCTCTTTCCCTCCTGCCCTCTCTCTTTCTCCCTTTCTCTCTCTCTCTCCCCTCCCTTTCTCCCTTTCTCCCTCTTTCTCTCTCTCTCTTTTCTCTCCCCCCTTTTGGATAAAAACAATACTAATAATATGAAAACATTTTTCAGACCTTCACTCCTCCTTTAACAATAGTTCTTTATAACATTGTTAACAGAGTGACGTATATGTTTTTTATTTAGTTTAATGTAATTATTTTTAACAAAAAATGAGAAATTCATTTTATACTTTTTTAAAAGAAGCACCATTGCTAAACAATAGCATTTTATTTCAAAATAAAATGTGCAATTTAATACCCACATAAAGTATTCATTGATACCAATTAATCCAAACATTTGCTTCCAACTGGAGGAATACATTATTTAGATCCAAAATAGGCAAGGGTGACTCAGATCTGGTATGGGCACCCCTCTGTACCTTTTGTTGTGTCTTTTTCCAATAGCCAATAGATTCAAGATTTTTTATGGGCCGCTAGAATTTGAACTCATGTTCTCTTCAACTGCACAGAAACCTAGAAAAGATGCAGCGTCTTAAAGAATAGCCAATAAATACAGAAAGGAGGGCTATTTTCTCTTCCTGGAACAACCCCTTTCCTACTTAATCTTACATTTATCTGTCATTGAGCCTATTTGGTCTATTGCTTAGTAAATAATATGTTATATCTTATTTGACATCCTAGAAAAGAATAGAATTTCAAAACTGGTTCCTTCAGAGAACTATAATTACAGTATCAGTTAATAATATAGCCTAAGCATACAGAAGATGATGAAAAATAGAGAGTTGTGTCTGCTGTGATTCTTCTTTAATCTGACAACAACACATCATATCCTTCAATACCTTCCTGATTTATATTAGCTAAGCTTCCTTCTAGGTTCTCTTATTTCCCAATAACCATTTCATATCAAATTCTTCTTGCTATATGTAGCTCGGATGATTAATACAGCCAAAAGCTGCTTTTACATCAAGGCCATATATAAATTGTCAAGACAGGATTTTTTTTTTTTAATAACTGCTCAAACTTTCTTGGTAAAACACAGCTATGTTGAATTTATGTTACATATCCCTTTTGTGAAATTGTTAAGATTTATATTAAAGGAGTCAATACAGTTCTCTGAGTGATTTTACTAATGTAAATACGATAAGACTGGATATTCCTTATTTGGTGATTGTCAAATAAAATAATATGCCCTGAAAATTAGCCTCTCTACCAAAGGGGTGGAAAATGGCTAAATGTTAATGTTTAAAAGGGGATAGTGAAATTCAGAAAAGTACAAAACTGTTAGTTTACTATTATAGCATATAAAATTGAAAAAGGCATGATTAAAAATAGAGTATAAAGCATAGCGAAGTACTAGTCTTAAGGGAGAAGACTCAATTAATGTCTGTGAAGAATCAGCATCTCGTTCATCTTTTAATGGTTCTTTAAAAGTGTCGACACTCATGTGGAAGAGTAATTCAGGCTGGTGATGCTGGGTTTTTTTTTCCCTTCTGGACTTTCAAATGTTTTGTTCAAAGGCCTACACAAAGCCTCCTGAGCAAATTGAATAGTCCTGGGAAAAGAAGGAAAGCTCTCATATGAATCCGCAGCTGTAACATAAATTACTTTCCCCATTAAAGAAATTCTCTCTTTTCTCAAAGAACCTGGAAATTATAATTCCACTGAAGGGCTTAGGAAATATATCAGAATTCTGTTTAACGTTGACTAAATGACAAATCTGTCTGAATGTTAGCAGTTTCAAAGTGTTTATATCAGAATTTGCACAAGCCTGGAGCAATAGTCATATTGGGGATGATGATCCAAAATATTTAAAGGGGACTGGTCACTTGCTTTTCTTGTACACAATTACAAAAAATGTGTACCCACAAAGAAGCTATGACAGCTTTAGTATCAAGTATTTTTTTTACTCTCCCCAGAAGCATTGAACTGTGAATTATGTGCTTTGAGGTCCTACAGTTTTGAATGACAACAGACTGGATGTGTATTAAAGTACCTTTCCCCAGAAAATTATCTCTTCAAAGTTAAGATTAGCAGAATGAAGTCAGCTAGGGTATACTCAATAAACGTTTTAAAGACGTTGCTTTATCTCTTATAGGCTGTACCGCCCACAGAGTCTTCAACACAAAAAGTTCCAGTTGTATGCAAAATATATTTCCAATAATGCTTCTAATGGAAAGAAGATCCACTTAAGGACAAATCTCAAATCCACTATGCATTCTAAGTGCTTTGAAATGTCATAAATGATTAAACATACAAGATCTAACGAAGTGTTGAGCTAGCAAAATGGAAACCAGGTGGCTTCTAAGCAGGTTTGGTCAGGTTATAGGGCTTTGCCCCCACCCCACCCTGAGCATTCACAAAGAAACATTTCATCAGAACTTTACCCTTGAGCATAATAATTCCATTTTAGAGAAAATGGATAATCCTAAACCTTTAATGTCTGTCCTATACACATAGATTTTATGTTGATTGCCCTGTATATAACAAACTGTCTATATCGGCCTAAACCTGTATTTAAAAAGAGATTGAGGAAGGAAAAGGATGTGGAACAGCTTTCCTGAAGTGTGTGGAAAAGGATAGGCCTTCATTTTCCTTTTTATGCAAACTAATGACATGTAAGTGAATCTGTATAATGATATTACAGTCCATTAAGACCGACTGGACAAATTATGTTGCCATAGATACCCTCAGAGATTTGGAAGAAACTTCTGCTTCTTCTGTTTTTCAGGGTTTAATAATTTATTCATAAACTTATTCCAGTATGAATTGTGGTAATGTGTTTTTATTTTCAGAATTTTATTTTTCAGAATTATAATGCAAAGGACTTTTGAATATAAACAATTAAGTTCCCATAAATCTTTTTTTTTTTAATATTTCAAACACTTAAAAGGAAAACCTATTTAATGGCACAATTGGATAATACATATCCCAAGAATACTTTTATAAAATACTGTTATAACAATATACAGTATTTGCCTTTTTTAATGAACCTTTTAAGTTTTGTTTTAAAAAAGAAATATCCCAATAATACTTGCAGCACAAACTGAATAAACAAAATAGAATTAGAAAGGTATGCATTTTTTTTTCATAACCTGGGTGATAGCTTATGTGCCTTTCACTTGAAGAACTGCTGGTTTAACTGGAAGAATTTTGATTGAGTTTGAAAGGTGACCTGCTATTTCAATGCATTTTCTATAATCAATCCAGTTTTAGTGCCTTCTGTGGGATTTAAAATTGAAACTGGTTCCCATTATTTTTCACAGCAATCTTGTGCAAGTTTATTTACTGTCTAAATATATCTAAAGGTACTTCTACTTCATCCTTGTCAACTTTGATCTATCTCATGGCCATACTGAATGCAACTTTAAAAATGTATTCTCACATTTAATGGACAAGTTTTTTTAACAGCACAAAGAGGAGGAACTCAGGATGGAAACAATTGGGGAGGTGGCAACATACAGAGAAAAATTGTATTTTCCATCTTGTAGCATTTCTGAATAAAATTCTACCTTTGGAGATAATATTGTCTCTAAACCAAGAAATTACAAAGAATGGATTGAATTTTTCTTATTCATCTCCACGATGCTTTTAATTATTAACTCCTCTCCAAAAAAAATTATGCTGTTTGCATTTTAAAATTCTACAGCTCAAATTAAATTTTATTTCTGGTTTTAGAGAAGGATAAAAATGGAATATCTAACTCTCATCTCAGCTTTAATTCTCAGATCAGTTTACTCATGAATATATTATGAAACCGGATCACAGGATTCCTTGGAACTATAATCAAGGCAAACATGTGGTGTTAAAATACCACAAAACTATGTTTAACTCTTCCTCACCAAACACTGTGGCATTTTACTTAAAATTCATGAATGCCTCTTCCCTGTTATTTTCAATTTTCAGGAAACAATCTAATACATAAAATTGTCCAACAGTCTGTATTCCATTCCCTTTCAGGATATTTTTGGAATTTTGTAACCTTCAATTAAATCAGAAAATTCAACATGAAAGAGGCTGAAGCATCACGGATCATGTTCCAAACTCGAATTAAACAGCTGGACAATCAGACCAATTAACTGCTAAGGATTCCTTGTAAGAAATGTAATTTTTTTTTAAGATATCTTAAGATTTAACCCTGTTATCCTCTTTCATCATCCCATCATTGTTACCCAATTCATTTGTGCAATTGCTGATGTAATCTCAATACAACTATCAGGTTAATGTTAGTTTAAAAGAGGAACAAGGCAAATGCTCAACATAGAGAAACATACAAACTGTACAGCAATACACACTAAATCCCACATTTAATTAACCTCAGTTTAGATGCCAGGGCTACATTTTTCATTCTAACATCACCTGAAAGTAATGAATGCTATTAATGATCTTGAGCAAAAGAGCCATTTTTCCTGAAGTTATATGGAGATCATTCATTTCTGCTTATGTGTAGTATTTTCATCAATTCACTTCTGCATTTGCCCCTGATAGGGAATCATGCCAGAATCCTGCATCACCAGGGTAGATTTGATTTAAATCAAGTCGATTTAAATTGCTAGTAAAAAGGCTTGATTTAAATCAACTCAATCTAAATCATAATTTTTAAAGAGCAACTGTCATCTGTGTCCCGCAGCAGTTCCTCCTCTGACTTTCTGTTGACTCACCGACTCCAAAAGCATTTTATTAAAATAAATTTGATTTAAAAAAATCTGATTTAAATAAAAAAAATCCCATTTAAATTAAAAAACCTATTTTTTAAAAATTTTTATAAAAAGACCATTGATTTTTATCCACCCTGTGCATCACCTTCCTGCATTTGAATGCAGAGGAGAGAGAAAAGGGATCGGCAGTTGAACTGCCCCTTTGAGTCTCCTTGGGTGCTGTCTCTACTTCCCGTATGCCATATTCTAAAGATAACTTTTTGTTCCTAGCGTGTCACTCTGGGACAGAGGTGGTATTCAGCAGGTTCTGAGCAGTTCTGGAGAACTGGTAACGGAAATTTTGAGTAGTTCAGAGAACTGGCAAATACCACCTCTGACTGGCTCCGCCTCCATCTATTCTCTGCCTCCCCAATCCCAACTGATTGGCTGGGTCTTCTTTTGTTGCCCTGCACAGGAGAATGGAGCTGGAAAGCAGGTTAGTGGGGTGGGGAGGGAATGGGATTTTGCAGTAACCTTCCCCAGGAATGGGGAGGGAATGGAGATTTTACAGTATCCTTCCCCTGCCACGCCCATGAAACCACACCGCACCCACCAAGCCACGCCCACAGAACTGGTAATAAAAAAAAATTGAATCCCACCACTCCTCTGGGAGCCCTATTTTGAAGGAGGGGAGGGAGGAGGAGGGGGAGGGGGGAGTGGAAAAGGAGGAGGAGGAGGAGGAGGAGGAGGAGGAGGAGGAGGAGGAGGAGGAGAAGCCCAAATCCAAACCCAATTTCTCCATTCTATCTTTTCACTGCCTGTGTGCTCTTTGTCTCCTTTCCGTCACTTTTGAAAAGCTCCTTGTCCAGTGAAAGTTTTTGCCCCATCAGCTCTATCCTCCCCCATTCCTTTTCTGCAATATCCTATTTCTTACCCAGCTCAATGAAGGCTTTAGCGAAGCCTCTGCATGCATTCTCTGGCTTGTGTAAAGGCAACCTTCTTTCCACTTCAGCTTGCCACAAGCCAGAAAGAAAAGAACACATTATTTTCTCTTTCACCCTCTCTCTCCTTACACATTTCCTTCTTTCTGCACCCCAGTTTGAACTGATATTTGGTTTTAACCAATACCTTTACCACAAATATTCCATTACACAACAATTTTAAGGTATCATTATGGATGTATGAACGGCTAAATTAAGACAATACTTTAAACTTCATTTGGATTCTTTTTGTAGAAGAAACAGGTGAATTGTGTACAAAAGAAAAAGTATTAATAATTGATGATGCCATTTATTTTCTATTTCAGCAATTTATTGGCTGTACAAAGCTGATACTAAATTATTGTGAAGTAATGTACCTCAAATACAGTTTCAATACTAACAAGTTGATTGGAAATCATCCTTTTTTTTATTTCCTTCAACATACTTTATTCCAAAGCGAAATGTGAAATAAAAAGCATAGCAGACAATGGACTGGATCTAATTGATGTAGATCAAATACCTTCTGATTCATTACCTGAGAAATCGAGGACAGCAATTTTGTTGATTTCTCCCACCTCATACTACAGTCCACTGTAGAATAGTAGGGATGATGATGGTGGTGGTGGTGGTGGTGTGGTAATGGTGGTGATGATGATAGGAGTTGTCGGAGGATGAATTAATTGGTTTAAACTCTGTTTTGAATAGAATTTGTCTCAGTGGACATTCCTCACATGGGCTAAAACATACACTCAGCCTAACACTCTAACACCTTCTCAGGTCAGAACATTTGACCAATTGTTCCAATAATTCCTTAGCCTTTTTGAAATAATATTAATGTGGAATTTATCATTGCAGTTTACAGATTAAACATCAGACAACACAACATAAAACTTAACACTTAGCATTTCAAAGAGCCCACCATACAACAATTCTGGATATACTCCATGAAATACACATGAAACATCACAGTAATTGTAGGTTGGACAATAAAGCAATAATAGTCAAGAATATTACATTTTAAAACTTAAACATTACTTCTGCTGTTAAACAATAAACATTATTTAAGGAGGAGGACTACACGAATAGATCATTATTCCTTAAGGTGTTATCTTTTATAAAATGATGCCTCAGTATATATGATCGTGTTTTTTAAAAAATATTTCAAATGAACATAGAGTCTTTTCTTTGGTTATATACTTCATGTCAATTCAGCTCTGGACATATTTTTACAGAAAAATAGGCTTATTTTTCAGATTAATGTTTTAAATGGATTTTGTAGGATGGATATTGAATCTGAATGTGGTCAAAGAAAATAATTCAGATGTATAACATCTACACTTAATTGCATAGTTACTTTAGCATTATTTTTGATATTTGAATCTATTTCTTTGCATTATGTTGATTTATTTCCTAAGTGTTTATTGATTTTAATACAATCCCAATAATCCAAATATTTTAAATGCTAAATGTATGGTTAATTAGTTCCAGTAACAACAATCAAAATTGTTTAGTTTTAAGTAATTATATGCATATATACTCCTATATATATAATTAATTAGTAATATATTAGAATATTTACAGAGGACTGCAGAAATGTTAAATCATTTTTCATTGCTATTTAAATTGTTTCTAATTTTGTATATTGTGTTCTGATATTTTTGTGTAACAATCTAAAACTATACTGTGTCAAATAAAATCAAATTAAATCCAGTCAAGCTCCAAAAGAACACGTTTTGAAAACTCAGGTAATTGCAATTAAATATTGATTCTTTGTAAAATAAGGATTAAAGGAGATAAAAATCTCAGTCAAAAACATTTACTACCAGACTACAAACCTTTCAGCTGAAGTTTGCAAGCCCTCAAGTTACATAATGATACTCAGCAATCTGCGCATCAAAGATGGTATTCAGCAGGTTCTGACCAGTTCTGGGGAACTGGTAGCAGAAATTTTGAGTAGTTGGAAGAACCGGAAAATACCACCTCTGACTGGAGATTTTACAGTATCCTTCCCCTGCCATGCCCACCAAACCACACCCACAGAACCGGAAGTAAAAAAAATTGAATCCCACCACTGCTGTGTATCCATATAAACTTCAGTTTACTGAATTAAAACATCCATTATGCTTGCTTTTACTCTTTCATAATCCTACTTGGATTACAATTAAACATTATATGACAAACTCCTTATTTGAAAACTCTATCAGGAAATAAAAGAGGATGACCTCATATTTTACAATCTCAGTTGACATGTAAAAATTAGGAAAGAACCCATCAATTCTTGTTTAATCCAAAATAATTTGCACAACAGATTGTAGGCATTTCATAAATAGTAAAAATTGTTTTACAACTATTCAAGCTAATAACTATTTTAACTTTCAAAATCTAAGTAAGTATAGGGAAATAAGAGCTAGATAAAAATAGCAAAACTGTCCACCTTCCTAATTTTTATTGTTCTGTTAAAATTTGCCAGAAATTTGTTACTGAAAACACACCACATTTGTAACCTTGTCATTACTAAACTTCCACTCACAAGTTTATTTACTACACTTCGATTTTGCACTGAAAATTATTAAGTGGAAAAAATGAATTTTAAAATTACATTAAAAAAAAAGAATTGTGCACATAAAACAGCTTTTATCTTCCTTTCAAAATTGACCTGAGACAAAAAAGGATCTAAAAGGAGTGAAATTTAAAAGGCAAGTCACGTACAAATGTTAGAAGCAACTGTTCTATAAGCACAAGTTTTAAAAATATATTACTTACAAATAACTTTTCTTCCAGACAACTATAAAGTAACCAAAGACCACTTATGCCAGGACATCTTCCTGCATAATGTTTTTCACCTGGTGGGAAGGTGGAGTTTTCCCCTTTACTACAAAAACCAATCCAACTGTTGCTCCATCCTTAAAATTACGGCATTTAGATCAGCAATTAAATTCTCTGTTCACCTTTTCCCTTACTAAAGCTTCATTTAAACACCATTCAGTAATTACATTAAATTAGAGAACTTAATTGTAGCCTCTGAACAAATATAACTTAATCTGATTGGATTGCACTTTCCAAAGACTGATATTCTAATCTCAACAAAATTTTAAAAAGTGGGAGTTTCTTGCCATTCAGTCCTCAGAAAAAATGGCCAGATATGAATATTTAGGCTTGATTGTTAAATTGTTTAGATTTTTATCTATACCAGTCATGACCCTTCTTCCCTTTTAAGCTTAAATTACAGAAGCATCATGTGGTTTAACACACACAATGACCAAGCCCTGGGTGCAGTCCTTGAAAGGACAAGCATAGTATAAAATAGGTGTGGCAAATAAATGCATTGTATGCTATAAGCTTAAAATCTACAGGAATAACTGGAATCCACCGGTTATTCTAATATTAGAACTTACAATATATAGATGCTACTTACTAATTAAATAAATCAAGATGAACTGTTTAGTTGAATAAGGATGAGATTTTTTTTCAGACAGCACAGAGCTTTAAATTAAATTTGTTTTCCCTGTGTCATGAACACAATCCATATGTATAAAAATATCTTCTACTTCCAGTTGCACATTAAACTTCGTAACAAAAATATTAAATGATTTAGAATTCAGCTTAATCTAAACAGTTGTATAGGTTTCCCAAAATTCAGTGAAGAATCCATTTCTTCCTCATTTGATTTCTTTGTGAATTACTTCAGAAAACTGAGGAAGTACTGACATTCCCAAAATGCGTAAATGACTTTCAAAAGACTCTCTAAATAAAATATAGCACTGGTATCAGAGATGGTATTCAGCAGGTTCTGACCAGTTCTGGGGAACCGGTAGCAGAAATTTTGAGTAGTTCAGAGAACTGCCCAATACCACCTCTGACTGGAGATTTTACAATATCCTTCCCCTGCCATGCCCACCAAACCACACCCACAGAACCAGTAGTAAAAAAAATTGAATCCCACCACTGACTGGTATGTAATTGCCCTTCATACAATCCAAACATGCATCTACAAAATTTGAGAGTTCGAAAAAGAACCAGATGAGGAAAAAAGCAATAATACAAAACAGCACACAGAACTGCATTTATTCAAACCCATATGAAAAGGGTCATCCAGAGATTTATTATGACCTTTGCATTCTTTTCTTCAATCAGATAAAGGAATGAAAGTTCTGAATTTCTATCTTGAAGAGGACTGAAATAAAAACCAATAATTATAGTTTCAGCCAGAAAGGATAAAAGTTTTTCAGTGGTCTATAGCATTTAACACTTTCTGGATGAAGTCATACTTCCAGAATGTCTCCAGTGTTGGTGTACTGAGTCATTGCCTGAAAGGTCCAAAGAATCTAGCCACAGAGAGAGCTGGTGGATCAGATATGATTTCTCCTTAACAGAGACCCTTGCCCACATTCATGTGTGGTCTAAGAATCTCCTGAAGTCATGGGCTGAATGTTCCGGGAAAAACACATGAGACGTTAAAGGGGCAGTGTTAGGATGTGACAATTTTGAAATTGAACAATACATTTATTGTGGGAAAATGAATAATTCCATTAACTAAACCCTCAGACTAACTGAATAAGTCCCTATATATCTGATAATTTATTACTTTCTTATAGAAAGTATAAGAAAAATATAATTTTCTTAGATCTAGTAAGAAGGATGGTAAGTCTACTTTTGATGGAAGTTCATTTATTGAAAGCTTTTTCAATATATCAATACAAGTTTCATTCTGAAAAAAACTAGCATGTGGAAAAGAAAGAGTTAAGAAACAACAATTCAACTTTTATAAGATTTTCATAAAATTAAATTTATATTTATCTACAGAAGAGATTCAAATCATGAGAGTCCATCAGTTTCCACAGACAAGGAACATGTTTACTTATTTGTTACTCATACTAAGTATGTTTGTTTGATGCATTCTCCTTGTATTTGTTCTGTGTATAAAATGATAAGCAAGGAACTTGAAAGCTTAACAAACATCGTAAGAAATTTATATTTCATCTGATCAGATAGAATAGATTAGTTTCTACATATTACAAGAGGAAACCCATCTTTAACTACTTTACACAAAGAAATTAACACATTTTGATTACATAATAGCATATGTCACACTGCATGTCATATTATACTAATATTCTGGCGTACCATGTCTATTTTAAAACAGGATAAAATGCAGTTTCTAGACATTATAACAACAAACATGTTTCATATAGAAAGCTGAAATTGAACAGTATCACTAGAAAATAATTTACTGCAGGTAATGGAAATCAATTACATGGATTTTTTAAAAATACATTTCATTAAAAAATAGGAATAAGTCAAACGTTTTACTGGTTTTACTTGACACTGACACTTCTCAAATTTGGTTTTAGAATCAATGTTACTTTCAACTAAAGATCCATTTTTAAAGCATTTACTCTACTTGCTGCAATCTTAAAATGTATTTTTACTATCGTAGTTTTTTTTTCTTTTGTGAATGTGATTAAAAGTAGTTGCAATGTCCATTATCTGACAAGCAATTCTTTTTACAGATGTATCCTGCAAATATTTCAGTTTGTTCTAACAGCTAGTATCTCCTTGGAGAAGGAATAGGAAGACATCAGTGTCACAAAAGGATTAATGTAATGTTTGGGTTAAAAAAAGGAAATCAGAAAATGCATTGCATGCACGATAACTTTATTGTTTATTTTTATCATCAGAGGCAGTTGAAATATCTACAGTAATCAGTTGAGAGCACTTAACTGCTCAGGGTTTTGTTTTGTGTGTGTGTGTGTGTGTGTGTGTGTGTGTGTGTGTGTGTGTGTATGTGTGCATGTGTGTGATCGTAGATTAACAGCCCAAATGTACAGAGGTAAAATGTATAACTGCTAGAAAGCTCTAAGAAAAATTAGGAGGAAAAAAAGTAGTTTTTAAAATGTCAGCACCTTATTAAATAATTTTGAAAGTTTAGGGACATAAGCTTTTGATTTCATAAACAAATACAAATCTACAACCTTGAAGATGATCAGACTCCAAACAGTTCAGAAAAGCAAAATGATTTCTGCACGTATTTCAAATTTAAA
Source organism: Pseudonaja textilis (assembly GCF_049901715.1). NCBI lineage: Eukaryota > Metazoa > Chordata > Lepidosauria > Squamata > Elapidae > Pseudonaja > Pseudonaja textilis. The sequence continues at coordinate 198,578,484 of NC_141991.1, read as the reverse complement.
TCATAAAGCATTTTGTATTAGGAGACTTGCTAAGTATCCACTAAAAAAATAAAAATCTGAAGGACTGGATAAGAAGAAATTTCTGCTTCATATTCACAAATAGGCATAATCTCTAATACATGATACACCGAGAGGGAAAATGTATCCTTTAAATTTCACTATGCAAAAGTAGTTTTGCACTAAAAAGTTATGAATATGAAACAGTAGAGCAATCATACTAGAGAGGTCTGTGGGCTAATTATGCATGAAAATGGAATTATATCCTATTTCCTGATAATTGGTTTTAGATAGGCAAGAGTCATGGACTGATGCTGGACTGTTGCCCCTAATCTAGCTGTGGCTCACAAAAATGACAACCAAATCCACATACAAGTTAAGCAAGTCCCTTTCAAACATTCATTTCAAGTAAAGATGTCTACAACATGTGCAAAAGACGTTTCACTGCAGGCTTCCCATAATCAGATTTAGGCATGATTTGGTTTCCAGTCAGGAAGCTAAAATTAGTTTAACTGTTCCTGAATGACAAACTAAAACATAAACATGTAGCTTCTCATTATTTCAGTTCAATTGTTCTGTTTGTTACAAAACCAGGTTATACTGAACAATTTTGTGCTTTATGTGCTATTATATAAGGAACTAATATATAATGCTATTACCCATGGCATTAGAAATTTATAGTGATTACGACTGAATGTAATTTAAATCTGTATTCATATTAGATTACTAGCCAAGAACAGAAAAATATATCTAGTTTGTTCTCAAGTTCCAGAAAAATATTCATTTTACACAGAAAAAGAAACATTTTACTTGTAGTTGTTTGATTTTGAAGGATCATCTTTTTTCTTTTTGATGTAGTCATATATCATGTTTGGAAACTATACTTATAAAGTTATCTGTACTAATACACGTATTTTTTGTTTGCAATATATACAGATAGTTCATGACAATTTAATAACTATTTAAAGTTACAATAGCCCTGGAAAAAGGGAGTTATGAGCGTTCCTCACACTTACAACATCCTCACTGTGCAACATCCTCACTGTGAGGTGACCAAATTTTGGGCACTTGGCAATCACACGTACAGGTAGACAACTTAACGATCATAATGAAGCCCAAGATTTGTTAAGTGAGTTTTGCCCCATTATACGACATTTCTTGTCACAATTGTTAAGCGAATCCCTGCAGTTGTTAAGTTAGTAACACAGTTGTTAAATGAATCTGGCTTCCCCATTGAGTTTGCTTGCCAGGTCGCAAAAGGGAATCACATGATTCCAGTCTCTGCAAAGGTCATAAATATGAGTCAGTTGCCAAGTGTTTGGATTTTGATCACATGACCATGGGGAATGCTACAATGGTCATAACTATGAAAAATGGTCCTAAGTTACTTTTTTCAGTGATGTTGTAACTTTGAATGGTCACTAAATGAACTGTTGTAAGTCGATGACTACCTGTATTTGTGACAGTTGGGTCACACAATCACCATTGCAAAACCTTCCTGGGAGGCTTCTGACCAAGTCAATGGGAAAGCCAGATTCACTTAACAACTATAGTGATCGCTTAACTCTGACCAAAAAGGTTATAAAACCAGGCCCGACTCACTTAATAAGCATCTGGTTGACTAAATGATGGTCTCAATTGTGGTTTTAAGTAAGGAATACCTGCAAATTGTCTGATGTTTGCTTCCCCCCCAACAGTCACATGACCACATAACCATCGCATTTTATGATGTTTTGCTGAAAGCCACCATTTACTTCTGGTTTCTAGCAAAACAAAAAGCTCATAGCAAACAATAGTTCATATAATGACTTTGGTGCTTGTTTTTCGACCATGACATTCACTGCAAAAAAAAGGGGGGGGAGGGATTAGCTTTGCAACCGTCAGAATTTATGACTGAAATTTGGGGCTTAATTAAAGTTGTGAGTTGAAGAATGCTTGTAAATAAATATACACTACATTTAGAGCCTATTTTACTTTTCTATCTTAAAACTCAATGAGGTGTCCTATTTTGCAGCAAATCTAATATTATTCAATCTTGAAATCAGATAAGGGAAATTTGATTAATGCTCTCACAAGGACAGCTAATCTGGTCCTGGGTAGATGTTCTGCCTATGTAGGTTTTTCTCCTCATAATACAGAGTTCCACAATTTTTTTGGCTTTGTGGAGAGGCCAGGGAGGAGAGTGGGAAGAGGGGATGGTTCCACATGAGAAGCAGGTAAGCATATGTGCCTGTGCAACCCCATTTGCGCGAGTGACGGGCACAGGTGATCTTATACACCCGTACTCGCCTACTACACCCACAAGTGGGATGCATGCAGATGCATTCACCCGCCACAACCTTCCGCAATAGTCTTCAACCCAATTCTGAAGAGTTCAAGACCCAGTATTGGGCCGCAGCCTGGGGTTGGGGACTGCCACAATAAGTCATTTTGGCTGGGGCTTTCGGGAGCTAAAATGTAAAATACTTGGAAAGCACAAATCTCTTACTTATTAGCAATACGGCTATCACAACTGGAGGCACAACTGAAATTCAGCAAGCAATTTCTTTTGCTTCTAAACCTGGTGGCCAATTTGCAAAAATTAGTTAGGAACATCTTTCAGTATAATTATGAAGGCAACAGAATTGGGGGACACACACAAATAATTGCTTTGGAAAGAACTGTACGAAATCGAGTACAAATCTGACAGACACAAAAACAGATGAAACTATTTTTGTGTCATGCTTAATTCTCACCTTCAGTTGTTATAATTGAAAAGGAAGAGAAAGGCAAAGCATTATCATAATTTTTTTAGCTATTGTCTATCCACTGCAAGGTGAAGCCCAACATGGTCCTGAGCTTTTTTTGCCAATTGGGCCTGTAATACTTGCTGATGTTGTCAATCCATTTTGTTTTAGGTCTCTTTCATTGACACTTTTTATCAAGTGGGATCCATTCTAGGACTACCTTGGTCCACCTGCCATCAATTCTTCTTGCTATGAGACTAGCCCACTTCCATTTCAATTCTTTTACTCTCTTGATGATATTATATACTTTTGTTCGTTCTCTAATCCAGGGGTGTCCAATATCGGCAACTTTACAAACTGTGGACAGCTTGGAGTTGGACTCTGAGAGCTGGGCATAATCACCATTCATTCAGCGCCATCATGAATTTATACAATCTGTCTTCCAATGAATTGAGATCATCTTTCATCATGGCATGAAGTGTCCACAACTGGCAAACTAAGCACTGCTGTTGATATTTTATCCCAGTGTTTGGAAGCCATGGAGTCTAGATAGGAAACAAAAAGCTTCACAACTGAACCTGGCAAAACTGAGTAGCTTTGGGTTGGGGGGGACTTCTGGAGGTGGGACTTTATCAACTTTGCTACTAAATGGGGTTGTATTACCCCATATATAGACAAGGTGCACAATATTAGGGTCCTTCTAGACTTATGTCTTCTACTGAAGGAGTAGGTGGCAGTCATGTCTAGGGTGGCCTTTGTACAATTTCATGCTGTGTGTACCAACTGTGCCTTTTCTGGATCATGGGGCTCTACTTAGTCACTCATGCCCCAGCCACCTCCAGAATGGATTATTGTAACGCTCTCTAAATCAGGCTGTTCTTGAAGAACACCCAGAAATTTCAGTTGATGCAGAACATGGTTGCACAGACAATTGTTGGGTCTCTATGATGACATATGTTACACCTCTGTTCTGTAAGTTACATTGGCTGCCAATTTGCTTCTGGAAACAACTGAAAGTGCAGGATTTGACCTTTAAAGCCCTACATGGCATGGGTCCTGGTTATTTGAGGGAGCACCATTCCATATCACATCTACCCATCCCATCAGATTAAGCAGAATGGTTGTTGCAGGTCCCACCTGCTTCTGATGGGAACAGATAACATACCATCCTCTGTAACAATATCTCCTCCTCCTGAAGTGAGATTAGCCTTTCACGAGGCTGTTATATTATTATTTCTCATAAAGATACTTTTTATTATCTTGTTTCTCTTGTTTTCATTTATTTTTAAATGTGTTTTAATAGTTGTGATATTGTTTTAACCACTGGTTGTTTGCTACCCAGAATCATATGTAGTGAGATGGGAGCTGTATAAATGTATTCAATAAAGAAATAAAAGTTACTTTTATTTAGATTTTTTTATTTTATTTTGTTTAAAATATATTACCAAGATTTATCTTTTTTATTTTAATCTGTAGTTGTAAAACACTAATATGGTTTTTTTTTAACAAAAGGAGCTAAATAGAATCACAAATCTGCATCTAAAACATTACTGCTATTGTGAAATGTTTTTATTGTAGGCACTTTGCATTCAGTAAGAGAAGCCAGTCATTCATAGATCACAATGTTATATCATGCAACAAATACAGGGAAACAAAAAAAATCAGATAATCATAAAAACCTAAAAATAACAATTGATAACATAGCTTGTCAATTTTTAATTAGCGTTTTTACTGCTATTCTCAAAAGGAAAAAAATTTCACGAGAGAGATAGCATTAATTTACCCATATAAGAAGAGTTGACAAAACAACAAAAGCACATAGCAAGAATTGGCTGCATCACAAGTCATCCTTTAACAAACACACAGAAAGACACTTTCAATAAAGAGGAGAGAATCACAACAATGAAAGGCAGGAGATGTATGCACTGCTATAAGCCCCAAATAACTTAACCAATGAGGAATTCTTGATGTTCACGCAATTCCAAATAACTCTTGCAACAGCAGCAAATGCACTTGGGGCCAGGAAGAGGGGAGAATACATATTCCCAGTAGGAACAGGGCCTGGATAATAATACAGTGGTTGTATAAGAGAAATGCATCTTCAAGAAAGACATTTGGGCTATGTGACTGAGCGACAGTTGTACTTTGTATCAAAAAGGTTCACATCTGAAATAATTGTCCCGGTTTGATTGTTATAATAAAACCAGATTTGGGAACTGTTTCTTTTCTAACAAAGAATTATTTGCCAGATTTTGTTTTTATGATGAGGTTCCTGATTCTTAGGAGAAGAACAGGCAAGAGCAATCGGATAACATATATTAATATAATTGTTCATTCTCAATGTGCAAAGTTCTGAAGTCCATAAGGAGCATCAAGATTTTTGTGTAAACTTAACCATCTGCTTGCTTATGCCTTTATTGCTTTTTTCAGGTGTTGATAATATAAAGAGTATTTAAATACATCTGATGCAAATGCATGGATGAAAAGTACAGTATATTTTTCAGCTTTTCTATTAAAGCAAGAAAGAAAAAGGGAGGTAAGAAACTGTTCCAAAAAAAAATTGGCTGCAATTTTTTTAAAAAAGAAAATGTGTAGATAAATCACACCTTTAAATATAACAAGAAAAGGCTGAATTACTTGTGTCTGACAATTCACAGAGCAAATTCATTCATGGGAAATAGTATTAAAGCTAATCAGTTCCAAGTTTCATTGTGCCTGAGTGTGTGCGTATGTGTTATATAGTAAATATAGACGTTTCTCCCTTGTTTTGGAAGATGAGGTTAGCAACTGATTTTCAAGTGGGTAGTTTCACCAATGGAAAATAAACAGAGCTAGAAGCTATGTCTCTTATTTAGAAAACGTGTTACAACCACAACCTGTAGAATAATTTGTTATTTTAATGTTAAGGGGGCAAATATGAAATAGGTTCATAAGGATAAAAAAAATGTTTAGAATTGCTTTACAAAGGAAAATTCAAGGGCAAAGTCAAGAAAATTAATAATTAGATTAAATAACTCTAGAGGACAGCTTTCTGAAATACTGTATAGGACTATTCTGTATAATAGAGGAAGTATGTTCACTGCAGATTGCTGATATGGTTGGATTAATTTTGTCCTTCCCTTGTTCCTTTTTTTTTTTCCCTTATGACTTCCAACTACTTCTAGACTGGACCTTTCCCAGTTCGTGGCACTGTGTCTACCTCTGTTATAGTTAAGATTCCCAATCAACAAACAATTCCTGATCCCCTCTGTTTTTTCCCAGAACACACGCAACATTTGTGTATTTTTGTCCTTAATGATATGCTATAAATTTTAAAATAAATAAAAATTGTGAAAGGTATGGATTTCAGCACAAAAATGCATTTCTAGTTGGGAGGGAAGAGTAAGGTGGGCTCATACAGAAATTGGAACCAAATAAATTATTTCATCATCTTTGTTGGACTGTACATGGTAGCATACTTGCTCAAGCCCAGTGGATCAAACCCCAAAGATCCTGACTGATCAATTCACTTCACTAATAGCTTAATCTTTTTAAAAAAGCTTGCTTCCTATGGCTTAATGAGGCATGATCACTGGCCAACCAAGAAGCTCAGAAAAGATTAAACAGTTCATGATGTCAAAAGAAAAAACGGAACCTCTCAGTTCAGCATATAAATAAATCAGAATAGGGGATAGGGGAAAAAATAGAAAACAAGAGGATGCTAAATGTTGATGAGGAGTCAGAAAATAAAGTGTTAGATGACTTAAGGCAGCTTGGCTCATGGGTAGATGCAAAACTGTGCAAGTCAAGATTCTGCAAAGTCTGAAACTTAGCATAACAGAAGTGGGAACAGAAACAATAGCAAGGAGCTAAATGTTTTAAGACAAACCCCTTCTCCCAGAATTCATAAAAGTGTGCCCACTAGTAAATGTATCTAAACTTTAGGTAAGTATATAATTTTTAATTGCCAACCTCATCAGCTGTGAAAATAGGAAACTAAAACAGGATTACAATTCAGATTCAATGTCTGTCTCTTCAGTCCTACTCTACCACCCTAGGTTACTGACGCTGCATTTTGATCCCTTGCCTCTTACATCAAGCACTGTTAGATTCCCAGCCACAACATTTTCTATTTATTCTCCTAACGATCACATCTTTGCCATAACTCAGATGGCGATTACTACTGGCCTCCAAAAACAGACAAACAAGATCAAAGGACCTAGTAGCCTGTTACAATTATGAAATGTATGACAGGACTGCTTTCTTGACAACTGCTTGCATTAAATGAACAAGATACACCAATGTTAGATTTCTCCTTCTACAAATTACTGTCCACCATATCTAAAATATGTCATAGTTTAAAAGAGTTATTAGAAACATGTTGGGGGTTTGAGGAAATTTACAAGCTATGTGGCAGAAATAGCTTACGGAAAAATTCAGGCAGTGTTCCTCTAATTTTTTACAAAAATAAATTAGTTTAACATCTCTTAAAATGAAGTAAATGGCTGTGTTAATTTAAATCCTGCTTTTCAATTAAAATAAATGAACATGCCTCATTTGAGGTCAAGCATTGTGTATATACGGATAGTCCTTGACTTACAAACATTTGTTTAGTAACTGCTGGAAGTTACAATGGCTCTGAAAAAAGTGACTTATGATAGTTTTCTTTTACACAATGCAGCATCTCTGTAGTCATACATGATTAACTGACATGTATTTATGAGGCTTGCAATGTCCCAGGGTCATGTGATCACCTTTTGTGACCTTCTGACAAGCAAAGTCAATGGCGAAGTCAGGTTCACTTAACAACTCCAATGATTCACTTAACAACTGTGGCAAGAAAGCTCATAAAATGGAACAAAACTCACTTAGCAATGGAAATTTGGGGCTTAATTGTCCCAGCTTAATTGGGATTAATAAATTAAGGATTATCAATCACGGATTATATCCAGAACAATGCATTGTACACTTCAAAGGCATTTAGGCTATCATAAAAATGGAGCAAACAGTCTTCTGTAATGCTATCCTTCTCAGTTCTTGCTTATCAAACAAATGTGACCAGCATTCAAAGAGTTGCTTTTGTTAGATGTGATTTGCAGTGGCTTGATTTGTAGTGGTTATGGTATTTGAAGATGATATTACATTTTTAAGCATCTGAGCAGGGAGCGTTTGAAGCCCACATTACTCCTGAGGGACCAGGAGGGTATTATGGACAAACATGATATGACAATTGATGAAGCAATAATGAAAGCATTTGAAAATTCCATCTTTAATGTAGGAAATCAGAACATCTTAGTAAATGTAGCAGGTTTCTTAACAAAGACTATGAGTGACAACAAGGTAGAGCAAGCTTAAGAAGATAAAAGGAAGGAAATCCCTAGGACCAGACAGGAAATTTTACAAAGCATTTAAAATATTTAGCAATACCTAGAAATACGCTTCTAATGAGACAGAGGGTGCCAGATACATGTCAAGACAATATTCATTTTTAAGCTCTTTGAAGAACATTTGGGAATATGGAAAATTTAAATGCATCAGTTGAAAAATGGTTATTAGGGAAAGAAGAAAAGGTAATTTTAGGTCAATGTTATAAATGATAATAGCTATCACTCAACTTGCTTTTAAAGCAATGGAAGGTACAATTAAAGTTTATTCATTTATTAAATATGTATCCATGAAACTAATAGGCTTCTTTTTCTGTATGCTTCTATTCATTTATCCCTGAAAACAATTATTTATGACCTTCCTTTGGACCCAAAATTACTATCCAGGTAACTGAATATTCTGAAGTATTTTCAGTATCAAAACAGAATTCAGCAGTAGAAGCCATAAACTTCTTCAAAAATTACATTTCAGCAAAATGTAAAATGATATTCTATATTACTTGAAAGTTTCCTTTTAAACAAATGCCACTACAGGAAATCAACCGCGAAAATCTGCCCTGTATTTCTACCAGCTTCATCTCTCTTGCTGACACAATATGGACCAGAGATGGTAAAATGGATGTTAAAGAACAGGAAATTTAAAGGCTCGGGCTACATAACATTTCAGAATTTCAGAGATAAGGTTAACAGTACAGATTTATATGATAGAAATTATAATGGAATTATTCAGGCTCTTAAATATGCCACAATAAATTACGTTTTTGCTTATCATGGTGGTTAGTAAACTATGGTTTATGCTGAGTGGTGTGTATCAACAACATGTTTAACAAACCACAATTTAAACAAACCAAAGCTTCATATACTGTGTGACATCATACTGTACATAATGTACTGCATGCCGCTTCAGTATCTTTTTATAGTTTTATCTTAACTGTAATAATTTCAGTCAGACTATCCTTTGTTATCCACTCTGCAAACCTCTCTGTCTCATTCTTGATCCTGAAATGTAGTTATTCTAGTAATTACAACATAGAAAATAGAACAAAGCAGAAACATAAAACGTCTGTTTCAGACAAGCATGAGCTAAAAGCTTATGTTTGTCCTGGACTCAAGAGACATTTTTCTCTGTATTAAAGGACTGTTTGGGTCTAAAACACTTTCACACAGAGCTTCATATCCTTGAAATACAATCTTCCTACACCGAGGCTCACTTCTTACCATTAGTAAACAGATTATGTCTGGACATTATGTTCTATGGCAGTGTCTCCAATCTAGCAACTTTAAGACTTGTGGACTTCAACTCCCAGAATTCCTCAGCCAGCTAAAGTTGCCAAGGTTGGAGGCCCCTGCTCTATGGCACTATTTTTCAACCCTGAAGTCCACACATCTTAAGGCTAAGGAGCAGTGCTTTATAGTCACAATTCCCTGACAATAAAATATTTAGTCTTGTCTACTGTGACAAATATATAGACCACATGGGGGAAGGTTATTCTAGCATTTCAGAAGCTTTATGCAACTGGAAGATATTAAAATCTTTACACCCTGCAATCCATCTGGACTCAAGGTGTGCCCACAAAGAGTAGACTTTTGCTATCCATAAAAATAATGTTAGGTGGGAAAACAAAAGGATTAGTAATGAATTAGTATTAAAAGGCACATGAATGCACAACAGTTTTGATTGTCAGAACAAAAAGACTGTAGAACAGGCACATGGCTCTGATGAATAATTTTTTTCTGGGGTGTTGAGTGAAATAAGTCACATGGTCCAACTGAGAAATAAGCGCTATTAAATAAATGGTGTTACCCTATACTGTACACTGGTATTTAAGAAAAAGGCAACTTGTTAAACGAGAACAGCTGAACTGCAATCACATTTTAACAGGAAGCTTTAGGAAATGAAGATAAAACCCAAGTTCAGGCAGCCTAAGCTACCTTATAATAGGTGATCAGGACAAACTTAAAATTAAAAGGTATGAAGTCATATTAAAAATATTCTCAAAATATTCTCAAGACAAATAAAGAAAAAAAACCTTTCAGGGCAGTTAATAATCCAGTTGCACTGGTACACTCAAAATAGGCCTTCTCCTGGCACACTGTCCAGCTATTACATTTAAACCAAACCAGTAATATAATGCAATAGAATCAGTTCCCAAAAAAGTAATGTTAGCTATTCTAAATGTCTATGAAGATTCTCAGTCATCCAGGTCATGGTTATCCCAAAGGTGCTTTTTTTCAAGAGACAACTGGACTTTCTGGTTTTTCTTTTCTCGGATGAGAAGTGAAAGTCTTCAGAGAAAAACTAGAAAGTCCAGTTGTCTCTTGAAAAAAAAAGTCCCTTTGAGTTAGCTATTCCACTGTCCAGCCATAATTCTGCTTACTTTTTTTTTACCCTTTATACAAATCTAACTAATCTGAAAGTTACTAGGCTCTGAAGATTGCCTTCTATCACTGAACGATTTTAATTATTTTAAGAACTTTTATGTGACATCATCAATGAAGGAATCTGGAAAAGACAGACCTTGACTTATCACAGTTACACTATTGAGTGCTGGTAAAGAATCCTGGTCCTAGTTAAGTTTACCTACAAGAAAGACAGTAAGTAAAGACTGCTATCCTTTTGTTGAGCTTGACATTTTTACCAAAACAGAAAATTAAAAAGTAAGAGCTAGGGTTACTGATAGTTGCTTGCAAGAACTACTGAATGGTTGACGTTTAATGGGGTGAAGTGAAGGGAATGGGAAAATGCCTGCTCATGAATCTGCTGAATTAACAGCACCGCTAAATCACAACTTAGGAGTTTTACAATTTGAGCTGTGAAATAACCAAGATGGAAGCAAATTTGGTCAATTGTCCTAAGACAACAGTTTGATTATAAAGGTTTAGCACTGATATAGCAGGACAGGGCTTTGGTGCTGAGTCTGCAAGCGCACAAAGAATCACTGCCAGAGGGAATTCTGTACCTGGGTTACTAAGTGAGGCATACTAAATTGTTCTCCATTTATCCATATCTAGGAAAATAGATCTAAAACAATAACTTCACAAAATGCAGATAATAACAACAACAATAATAATAACAAGAAAATAGAAATATCTGCAAATAGAAATAGAACAGCGATGGCAAAAGAAAGCAAAGGTAACAGTAATAGTCATAGATGCCTTGGGTGCAATCCCAAAACAGCTGGAACACCACTTGAACACCATCAGCACTGACAAATTCAGCATCACTCTATTGTGAAAGTCAGCTTTATCTGGAACAACTTACACCCTTCAGCGATATCTCTAACACCATCAAACATACACATCTGCCTATCCCAGGTTCTTGGGAAGGATTTGATAGGCAGACAAAAATGCCAAATCCAATCTGGCTGACTATGTGACAAACCATAGCGGACTTCTTAAAATGACTGGGAAAACTCCCATATTGCTGTCTTACTTATGCTTACTCAAAGATAAATCTCACTGCCTTCAGTGAACTTTTCCTTACAAATAGCTTTGCATGAGATTTTGACTACAATCACATAGCTACGTGCAAAGTACTCTCAATGTACTAACAGGGCAGTCCTGTGCAGATCTTAGGGAAGGGGTGTCCAATCTTGGCAACTTTAAGACCAATGGACTTCAACTCCCAGAATTGCCTGGGGAATTCTGAGAGTTGAAGTCTGTAAGTCTTAAAGTTGCCAAATTTGGACAGCCCTGGTCTAAAGACATTTTCATATTTATTTTCCCATCCAAGCTAAGTTATGAAAGAAACCTCCACGGCAGACAAGTTTATTCATAAAATGCCTTGCATGTTAAATGTTGCTTGCCAAGTGCTTTCATACAAGATGGGACCATAATGTGACATACCCTTCTTTCTTGAAGTGCAGCATCTACACAATCCACACAATAAAGGAAGTTAAGAGCCCATTCAAACCTCAAAGACAATTTGATTGAGCAATAATACAAGCTTTTTTATGTTTGAGCTTGCACAATGCATTAGTGAGGTGCATCAGATGAAAGCCTTAGAAAACATTCCTCTTGGATGTTTCATAACGAGAAATTTCAACCAACTATGCTTGCACGTTTCAACAAAGGCTCCAAATCTTCTGACAGCTCTCCCTGTAATACAAAGAAGCTGGCAAAAGCTAGTGGATCAGACAGACTAAAGATAATATTTAAGATTCTTCTTCATCATCATCATCATAATCAAGTTAATCTATATTAATAAACATAGTTTAAATTGCATTAAACATTATACATCTGACTAGTTAGAAGCCTATTTATCAAAACTGTAATTCAGTTGCTGTGGTTAGTAACTGTTAAGCTTTTTACATGTTGTTATTGTTACTTGGGGGGAAGTTATCTTTAACTTTAACTGGTCTATATGTAGTCGGGCTATTTTTGGTTTTGGCTGACTTGCAAGCCTACATCAGTAATCCGCAATGTGATGCCCAGGGACGGGCAAAGAATTTGCAGGCAGCTCCCTATTGCATCCCACTTTAATTAAAAATAGTAATACAAGACAAAATACCACTCTCTAGCATTATATTTATGTTCAAAATGCTTTTGAACCTCCAATAGTTCCCACAAAACTTCCTTCAGAAAAACATGCATTACCCTGTCCAAGGTAAGAAGAGACAATAGTTCTTCCCTTGAGAAAGAAAAGTTGAGTGGGCTGACAGGTAGAATACCAATAAATGGTATTTTGTAATCACTGATATCATTCGTGGTAGTCGTTTTGTGAATGGGCAAATCCTGAAGCAACCATTTGGAAAGAGTATCATCTTGTTTTTGTTTTTGTTTTATTCCAAATGTGCCCATTACCCTAAGGGCCTCTGAAGCCCATCAGGGGTTTCCAAACTTAACAACTTTAAGACTTGTGGACTTCCAGCTGGCTGGAGAATCATGGGAATTGAAGTCCACAAGTCTTAAAGTTACCATGTTTGGAGACCCCTGCTCTAAATCATTTTGCTTTTTGGAAATCTTGATTACAATAGTGTGGTATACATAACACTGAATTCACATCCCTGAAATAAGAAGCACAGCTGCTCTCAAGATTACCAGCAACTCAAATGAGAGTATAAAATATGTGAAAATAATAATTCAACCAATCTACCTATATATTACAACAGCAAGCAATATTTATTTGTAGTTGTTAGTTGTTAATTAAGCAAGCACCCCATCATGTCATGTAATTTTCCTTTCTCCTACAGACTACTTAATCTTCCTTATATTCATTGATTTCTTTCTTGCTCTGTCTTTGATGTTGTCCATGTTCTGCTTTGGGAATTGGAATGATTCCAAGGGTTGTGGGTGTGAATATTCCTACTCCTCTTCTTGCTTCTACATGCACTTACATGAATCCATAAAGCAAAGAACCAGCCAATGCCACTACAGTATATTACAAAACAGCCAGGTACTTTAAATAACCTCCAGATTTTTAAAAATCAGTCCAACCCTTAAGTTTGTTCCTGGCTAAAGACGGAGGCAAGGTCATGCCATCTATACTTTTCCACTTGCCCATACTGACTTCCTGCACTATAATTTTACCTGATAGTTGGTCACTGAGACAAAAAGAAAACCGGCATGACAAACAAAATAAGAACTATCGTTGCAGTTCCAAAGATTAATCTGACTCATTGGAAGAAGAAATGTGCTTATCTAAAACTCCCAATTGCTCATAAATACAAATTTATCTAGAAAAGAGAATGCCTCAAAAAAAAAAGTAGAAAGTGCAGCGTACAACATGACTAGTCCACCATAGAAAATACCAGTCCATTTCACCAAAGGAGAGTGTGCTGTGTCTGTAACTGAGCAATTGTGAGATGGTCACTGTGAATGCCTGGGAAGAAAGTTACCCGTTTCTCAAAATATGACAAGTTATACTTTGCTTTTGGACATAATGTATGAATATAACTTTACTAATAAAGTTAATATCACGAATAACCTTACTTCTGAAAGTATTTCAATATAGTAAACCTTGATTTCCGGAAGAATATTATTTGCCACCAACAAAGCTATTAGATAATTGTTCTGTTTTAAACCTCAACACTTACTGCTGAGGGATGCTCAGTCAAGGATATTCTTGGTTAAAGGGATGCATCTGAACTCACCCAGTTATTTTTCAAATAATGTTCACTACATCAATGATGGGATTATGTGCCCTCAGGTCATTTTCAACTCTTAGTGACCACATAGAGTTTTTCCATGATGAACTATCACTAATCTAGTCTTTCAGGTTTTCCAAAGATGCGCTTATCACCAGTGTAACATAGTCCATCCATCTTGCTGCTGATGGCCCTCTTCTCTTTTGTTCCACATTTTCCAGAATTACAACCTTCTCTAGAGAGATACTGTGTCCGAAGTAAATAATTTGAGCTTTGTCATTTTTGCCTCAAGTGACAATTCTATGTTGATATGTTTGCTTCTTTTCTTGGTTGTCCATGGTACTCTGAGGAGTCTTCTCCAACATCAAAATTCAAAGATGCAACATCTCTACCTAACATCTATATCCATAGTGTCAGAGGGAATACCATGGCTTGCATGATTCTCACATTTGTATGAATAGAAACATAATGGCATTTGAGTAAATTTCCCAAGACTCCATGGTTTCTCTACCAAGTGTTAATCTGTAGTGTATTTCTTGAATGCTTGTTCCGTTGCTGGATGGTTGATCTTAAAAGGGAGAAGGTATCCACTACTTCTGTATCTTCATTGCCATTTCTAAGGGTAATTGTTCTACCTGTTGCCATTAGTTTGGTCTTCTTTATGTCTAATTTTAGTCCATTTTCCCCTTTGCTGCTTTTAAAGAGAACTTGTAGATGTCATCAGCATAGAGCATATAATTGATGTTTCTTCCTCCAGTTTTAAAATCATGTTCAACTTCTTCCAATTGAACATCCATTAATATATATTCAGTATATACACTGAATAAATAAGGGCAGACTAATACAGCCTTGTCTCACATGGAAAAGAGGTCAGGCAGAAAGGTCATCCCAATGCCAAACTTTGAGGGTGGTAAGAAGATACAGAGCAACAGCTGCACTTCAAAGACTCCAAAAAGCTCATGGGGAAAAACTCACACTTTTGTGGGCGTAGGTGTGTAAAATAACTCAATTCCAAGAAATAAACAGAAGGCTAATATTTAATGACAGGGAGAAGGGGAGAAGCTTTGGAACCTTAACGTATAAAAATGATTGATAAGGAAAATGAGGTTTTAATGTGATAATAACAGACTGAATACAGTATTACAGACTAAAAGGTGTTATAATGTTATTTACTCTACACTGGTCCATTTGACATCTTCCCTCTTCAGGAAGGAAGTACTAAGGTCAGATAAAGGCTCTTTGGGTGGAAAACATAATCCTGATCAGAAGACCCATCTTTAGATTCCTAATAATCATCAGATAGGACTTGACATTCGCTTCACCCAGTATCTGGGTTTAAGAATGAGGCATGTCTCTCCTCAGCCAGAATGTATTCTCTCTCTCTCCCTCTCCCTACTCTCTCTCTTTCTCCCTCCCTCCCTCTCTCCCAGTGGGGAGGAAAAGGGGGAAGAGAAGTGAGGAAGGATAAGAAAAAACAGAAAAAGAAACAACTTCCGACAGACACTCTGTTGCAGTAAAATTAGCCATTAACATCAATTGACAGCTTTTTGCTTTTCCTAATAATATGAACAAGCCATTTCTATAAAGATCTATCAATCGACTTGGTAAAATCCAAAATTAAAGTTTAATTCTTTTCCACTTCAAGCACAAAGTTCAGAAGCGGTCTCCATGCGGAAATAAAAGTACTTATGTTATTTTCTTTAATCAAAGTTTTTCCATTTCAGCCAGCTCCATCCATTCATCCATGGTAGGAATTGAAGTGTCCTTCCATTTTTGTGGAAAAAAGTGACTCTGTAAGGGAATTTGTAATTTCTCTGTAGATGCCAAATTGGACGTATCTTTTATTTACAGATTTATGGTGACCAATTTATAGCAAACTAGCTTATGCCATGAAATATAAAATCCATTTTCCTTTGAAACATACAGTTGCATAAATGATGAAGCTCAAACTTGTACTTTGTATTTTGATAATTTTAATAAAATTATATTAAATTATATACTTTAATAAAATTATATACTTTTTATTTACTTTGGACAAAGAACCTAGCTCTCTCGAGAAGGCTGTAATGCTGGGCAAGGAGAGACAGAGAAGAAAAATATGACCAGCACAAAGTGGATGAGGTGTTCTGCTAACTAAGAACTCTTAATATTAAAGGTAAATCCAAAGAAACAATAAAGCTAGTGAGTTTCATGATGCAATATCTAAAATGTACCCGCTATGATTTATTTCTCCCTCTGCATCAAAATCAATTACATTTTGCATTTTAAAAGCAATATGTGGAGCAACATGAAGCTACTATATAGCTGAATATATATGTTTAATTACTGAATCAATCTTATTTGGCTTGGCTTATCCAAACTAAGCCAAAATCAAACAAGTAATACTATGACTTCTATGTGAATCTACCAGGCTCTCTCTCTTTTTGGTATCAAAGAACAACAACAGAAGAAGTATGGAGATGTTTGCCAAAAATGGATGAAAACTAAATATTATAGGAAGCATAGCTGCCCATCAAGGAGTGCAGAAGATCTGTAAAATGTAACCTATAGCATGTTATCTAGGCTGTAAAAAGCATAGGTAAGATGGCCTTTGGATCAAATTGAACCTGCTTTGCAAAAAATTGTTGCTCTTATGGAAAAGGACTATGGGGTTTGCCCCCTTAGAAGCAACTATGCTGCTACTCTGCAGTTTGAAAAAGACCTCGCTCTAAGTTAATGAGGTTTGGAATTCCATTTAATGGCAGATTTTCTGCATTCCCACAGAAATCTGCTTTCCCTTTTCAACTCCAAAGAGCTTCAAAGCAGTTTTATATTATTATATAAGAGTTCTGCTGTTTAGCCAAGGAGTGGGGGTGGGGCAGAAAAGCAGAAACCGGTAGTCTTAAAACTATTTCTGTGCAGGGTGGCTCAAATTATTATTGGCATAATTTATTGATCTGTCATCTTCTGTTAGTGATATGAATACTTGAGACAAGCCAGAAAGTACAAAAATGAAAAGCTATGGCTTGGCCCTGTGTAGGGCATTCACTTCAATCAACAAATGAGAATTATATGAATCAGTATTTCAATTCCCACCCCTGAAAATGATCAAGTTAGAGAGACAGTTAAAGCCTTCATCCTTAAAATTATTTTATTTTTGTAGGGAAAGAATATATAGAACAGGATGCAACTAAATGCAATGCATTTGCAATCTCATGTAATAAACCCTAACCCAGAATGGCAACTGTGACCTTCAGAGAAGAGATTACCTATCAGTCCAAGGAGACAAGAGTAAAAGAGAAATCATAAACTTTATTTCCAGAAGGTTTCGGCCTACTAAAAATAGTAGATGGTAGGAAGACCATTGGGTGTGAATAGAATAGAATAACAGAGTTTGCTTTGGCAGGAAACCCTACACCAGAGGTGTTAAACTCGTGGCCTGCGGCCAGGATGCGTCACATGCTGGCCCCACCTCTGCCCGGTTTAACAAAGGGGAAAAAAGTCATGTGACACCGCAGTGACAATGCGAGTTTGACACCCCTGCCCTATACCATTTCAATGATTGTCCAATCTCTTCTTAAAAACTTCCAGTGTTGGAGCATTCAGTGGTACAGAGGCACAGTGTTTAAAGGGCAGTACTGCAGGCTACTTCTGCTGACTGTTGGCTGCCAGCAATTTGGCAGTTCAAATCTCACCAGGCTCAAGGCTTCCATCCTTCTAAGGTGGTAAAATGAGGACCCAAATTGTTGGGGGCAATATGTTGATATTCTGTAAACCGCTTAGAGAGGGCTGTAAAGTACTATGAAGCGATATATAAGTCTAAGTGCTATTGCTATTCACAACTTCTGGAGGCAAGGTGTTCCACTGATTAACTGTCAGGAAATTTCCTCCTTCTACTTCAACTCTTTCCATCAATGTGGGAAATAAGGGATTAGCATTGAACTGAATCAACATTTCCCCAATCTGGTGTCTCATAGATGTATGTGCTGGACTCATAATACCCAGAATTTCAATCAGTAAAAATATGCATTCTATAAATGGCATCTGAACTGCAGGTGGAAGGGTTCTTAGATTAAGAAAAGATGTACTAGATCCAACCTTGGCAATTTTAAGACTCATGCTAGCTGGGGAATTCTTGAAGTTCAACCTTGGGAGTTGAAGTCCACAAGTCTTAAAGTTGTCAAGGTTGGACACCCCTGCCCTTGATGAATAGCACTTTCCAATATCCCAAAAGCCACGTGATTGCTTGCATTCAAGCAAAACTTGCCAAACAATGTCAGTCACCAAAATGATTCCAGCTTTGAAATTCTTTGATTTCTAAAGAGGTAACTTACATGATTTCACATTGTACTAAGAGTGACATTCTTACCACTTGTGGTAAGTTACAACCTCCATTAAATTCATCTGGAGAAATAATCCGGAATTAGTCAAGCTTAGAATAGAATCTTTTAAACCAAGCAGGCAAGTTAAGATTAATTTAAGGCCTATTGATTTCAATACAATAACTGCACTCTAAGCATGATTAAGCCTGGAAGTAACCTAAGGAAAGACTACTGCTTTAAGAAAATACTTTTCCTAAATTGATATATTATTTTCTCCAGGTGATTTACCTTTTGGATCTGCATGAAAGGAAGTATGTAACATTTTAAATCAGGGGTCCCCAAACTTGGCAACTTTAAGACTTGTGGACTTCAACTCCCGGAATTCTCCAGCCAGCATGGCTCCAGCATGGCTGGAGAATTCTGGGAGTTGAAGTCTACAAGTCTTAATGTTGCCAAGTTTGGAGACCTCTGTTTTAAATAGTCAAACTATGGTGCACATGTATCTGGCACACAGATGTCCTGATCATTTATCGCAGCTTTTTAGCTTTAGACTGTGCTCTATCAACCAGAGGAACAAGGGAGGGGGGGAAAGCTTGTTTTTTCTTTGACATTGCTTAAAAATGAGCGTGTGTTCATCAAAATGTTAAACACTCTGAAACAAGTGTTGCATTTTTCTTGGCCCATCCTGTCTTTGATTTTCCAGACCTTGTTATCTTTTAAGGATCCATTGCACTCTGATCCTTAAATGGCCACCAATATCCCATTAACGTAATTCTCCAACAGGCATAAGCTTCCATTTAGTAGCCATCAAACCAGTCCTACAATTTGTTGTGTACAGACACTATTCACACCAACCCCAAATGCTTTAATGTATTTCACATCATATAGATGTGCCTACTGTCCCTGTCCTATTGTCCCCATTTATTCGTACCTATTTCCTGTATTCATACGCATGTTTATTCTTATATCTATTATCTTGTAAGCGATTGACAAATCAAATAAATAAAATGAATAAACAAAATAGATCAATAGACTTGATTCTCAAAATTCAAGGCAAGATCATGCTGCATTCTGATATTTTGATTATTTAAAGTAGAAAGGCATGGCCGTAGCTTTAACACTTTTTCTTACAAATACATACGACTGCAAAAAATTCATGCTGAGATTTACCAACATTTAAATCATTGCATTGTAGAATGTAAATTGAAGGGTTTTTTTAACACAGAATTCACATGAAGTGGACAATACACAATTAATGGACTGGCTGTATTCCTAGGTTTGTGTCCAGTATTAAGCATATTGCTAGTATGCCCAACTTATTCACTTCCTGTGCTAGACAACATAAGATTCCCATTCTTGGTTAATATGTGCAAGTTGATGATTTCAGACTTCAGAGACTTGACCTGATAAACTGTTTTATTCAGTTTGTAAACAGATTCATCAGATCCAGTGTAAATTGTTTAACCTGCATTGAAAAGAAAAGAATTTCCCTCTAGCTAGTCATAATTCCTAAGTGAGTCATAATTCATAATAAATACAACCACATATTTTTCTCTGCAGCATTAAAGAAACAGTGTGCACTACCTTCTTCTCAGCTATTCTTTTGATTTCCCCATCTAACCAACAGCTCTGGATGTTCTGACCTAGGCAAAGTATAAAACACAACCTTAGTCCTGGCAAAACCTCTTTTATTTCCACAGCTGTGAATTACGTTCATTCACAGCCTGCAAGGCTTCACAAACAGTCTTTCAGGGGAATGTTTATAAATACCCACCTTATCACACTTGGAATGCTACCAGAGAACCAACTGCCAAACACAGAGCAAGGCCAAACTTGACACAGAGTCAAACAGAACTTTTCAAAGCTTGAATCAACCAGACAAACTAATTGCTTCCTGCAAAAGCCCACATCCCATTCACTCCTCTTTTATGTCCTATGGGAGAGGCCAATCATCTCCAATGAATGGCCTTACTCCTGAATCAACCCTGCTTTCTCAATTGTTCTTGTCTTCTGGTAGTCCTGCACATGCGCAGGCTGGGAACCAGTTTCAGACACTCCCCTGCCTCACTGTTGTCTGAGTCTGAAGGCAGCTGATGACTGTCAGCCTGCCCTGGCCCCATCCCTGCCTCCGATGCAGAGCCCTCACCTGAGTCTCTCCTCAGCCTCCAAGTCTGGCAGCAGAGTTGGACAGTAGCGAGGAGGTTGTGGGGACAACCTCCTCGCTACTGTCCAACTCTGCTGCCAGCTCTGTCAGCCACAAACAGACCATAACACTGGAATTCACAAATGGTCCCTCCTTTAGCACAAGGGAGGACAGCTCTGTTTTACTTTGTGATCAGCCAATGTCAACTTAGTGCCGCCACATGCTCAACTAACCTGCTTGTAAGCTGTACTTGAACAATTGTTTTCGACTTAGCCCAGAATCAAGAGAATAATGACAACACATGGCTATAGTATTGATATCTGATTTGATCCACTGAATCTTCCTGAGATCTGGATATCTTAATCCAATTACTAAAATATCTCTATGGTATATAGACTATGCCACTGAATGACAGTAGAGTAATATGGTGTTAGCAACTGTTCTAGTGACACCAAAACTGATACTGTTGTTTGGTCCATAGGTGTACTACGGCAGGTGGCCAAGGACACAAGTTTGTCCCGCCCCATGCAGACTGTAATGTTCACTTTCAGTTTATTTAACATAAGGATGACTACAGAGAAGGTAACTGTATTCATGGGAACAGAAAAGCTACCGCATGACATTTACAGTTTGCTACATTTCAGAATGTGCTTTGTTTGATATTTTTTAATGTTGTTTTTGTTCTAGTCTGAAGAATCAGCTATGCTGATAATGTAGTTTAAGTTGTATTTATAGATTAAAAAGTCACATAACTGCAAGCACTCTGAATAAGTGCAGCTGAATTGTAAACTTATTTTTGGTTCAATAATTGAGACAATGAGCGTTGTTTTCATCTTTTGAAAGCGTGTATCATATCCTTGGAAAGTATCTCACTGTGTTACTTTTGAAATGATTATGCTAAAAGTAAGATTAACTATACGAATTGCCTAAATAAAAGTCTGCTTTTACTTGCCTTGATTCAAGGAAAAGGGATTTATAAATATTATGTCTTAAGACTGGCTTCTTGCATCTTTTCCAAAATATCATTACTGAAAGCTAAATCTGCAGCTTGAAATGCTTCTTCTTACACAAAGGGGGTGGAATTGTGCATTAAATAAAATTTTCTGGCCAAATCTCAGACAAAACAAATATCACATTCCAGAAACTGACAGAGTTTATCCAAGTTCAAAGACACAAGCAAAATCTTTAGAGAAATCCATTATTTACACATTTTTTCTCTTAGAACCACACAGACACAATCCATTAGATATGCTATTTAAAATCTACTCAAGTAAACTAGTTAATATTAAGGAGGCATCTTAACAAATACTTACACACAATCACAGGCAGGTTCAGTAAGCCAAAATATACATTTCTATCAATTGCAAAATATGCTTAGTTTTCCACAACATTATTGAGGATGAGACGTAGGAGACACAGTCACGGTAGAGTTTTGCCCATTAAAACCATCCCCAAACACCAAAGCCTAGCAAAATGTTGAAATCCTAAATACTTGGGGAAACCAAAAGGAGTGTTAGGCAGCTAAATCTAGCCATTGGTGGAGGGTCTTCAGCCCTGCATTAAGAGCGGTATGTTTTTTCTTGATCTGTTGTATTAGTTTCAATGGCTGGGGAATCAAAATCTATCAACCATGATTCAAAAATGCCAGGTTCTCGATTCATATGTCATGCTAAGCTAAACCAAAGACCCAACATATTTTTATCAGTTATAAAAACCCCATTGTCTTGCTTTAAGATTTTATTTATTGATTTGCCTTTTTGTCTGAAAAGAATACTAAGTGACTTACAATTTAAAGGAAATACAAAGAAATATGAAGCATACATTAAATCAGGGGTATCACTCAAGGCCCATGGGCAGAATCTGGCCCGGGGGTGCTTAGATCTGGCCCACGAGGTTGCCCTGGAAACAGGATCAGCTCGCAGTGCCTGAGCTCCATTTTTGCTGGCAGAGAGTTTCAGAAGGCCGTCGCAGCCAAAAACAGAGAAAACAGAAAATGGAGCCCATTTTCACTGGCAAAGCGCTTGGGCCACTGTAGGCGCCCCCAATACAAATGACACTGAGCTGCCCACGTCCACCTTGGCCATGCCAACCCTGTCCCACCAAGGCAAACACAACACTGATGCAACTCTCAATGAAATGGGTTTGACACCCCTGCATTAAATTAATGAAAACACAAGTAATCAAATTAGAGTCCTAGCAAAAGCAGAATCAATGGGAACTCTGAACACAGGTCAGAGGATATAACCTGAAAACTTTGATCACAAATCTCATCTATTTCTTACTTTATTCAGTGCTAGAACAGCCCACCTATCTCCAAGCAAGCATACACCCAGTCCTTCCAGCAGAAAGTTTGTGTTTTTTTAAATTACTTTAATTATTTGTATAAATAACGCAAGGTAGGAACATTCCTAATACTCTTTCTGCGTTTATTTTCCTCACAACCATCACACTGTGCGATGAGTTGGGCTGAGAGACAGTATCTGGTTCAAAGTCACCCAGTGTGATGACCCAGGGCGTTGCACAAAGGCAACACAATCAAATTAGCAAGAAGTATCTCTTTAGTACCTCCAATTTTGCCCCCAATGTCCAGGATACCTTCTGCTGGAGAAAAAACTCTCCCAAGAACAGTCTTTATGTAGAGGAAATTCAGTCCAAAAACAAAGTACATACAAACTGTAAATAAAAATCCACACAAACCACGTTGCAGTAATTAACTTGACAGGGCAGGAGAAGGAATTGAAGACTTGAAAGCCCAGCAAAACACACACAGTTGGGAAGATATCAGGAACCCAGAGAACCTTCGACGATACCAGATAATTCACGATCTGCTCTCACCAACTTTGCTGTGTGCAGC
The DNA here is from genome assembly GCF_049901715.1 of Pseudonaja textilis. Classification (NCBI taxonomy): domain Eukaryota; kingdom Metazoa; phylum Chordata; class Lepidosauria; order Squamata; family Elapidae; genus Pseudonaja; species Pseudonaja textilis. The sequence continues at coordinate 198,555,014 of NC_141991.1, read as the reverse complement.
TTCCCTTTTTAAACACTGTGTTCCCAGCTGCAGCTAACGAAGGGAATCAGGGCTACCTCCCTCATAAGCCACGCAACTCACGTTGCTCCCTTCTCTGTTCCTCCCTGTGTGCCCTAGGATGAAAAAGGCCTGGGTCTTCCTCCGAATTCCCTCTCCCTTGCTCTACTTCTCCGCTGCTCTGCCCAGCTGGCCTTTGCCCTTCCCCAGTTTCTTCCACAGCCAATGGAGCCAAACTCCCACTCCCTGTCAGCTGCCTCCCACTCCGAATCAGATTCCGACAGGGGCATGACACCCAGCTGGCTTCCATGGCTAACGTGAAACTAGAACTCACAATCTCATGGTTCTTAGCCTAATGCCTTAACCGCTAGACCAAACCGGCTCTCAACTTTCTTAAAATACCAACTGGAAGTTTAGATGCTATTGAAATTTGAACTTGCATAGCTGGATTAAAACCCAGAATGCTATTGTATTTTGTCTGTTTTGACTAATATTTAACTTCATTGTGGACATTAAATATATCAAAATATAACAAACAGATAAAGTGTAATTGTATTGTAATTGCATTAAAAAGGGCAAGTCATTTAAAAACCATTGTAATCAAATTTATAATGAGGGAGGGAGGGAGGGAGGGAGGGAGGGAGGAAGGAAGGAAGGAAGGAAGGAAGGAAGGAAGCATGGATCATGCTTGTCAATGAAATTCAATTGGTTTAAAAATTCATTGTTCATGAGACAAAAGTGTGAGTTCTGATTGAGAACTATTGATTTACAAACTGCGGTGTTAAAACTGCAATCTCACCTATGTTTACCTGGAAAAAAAGTTTCATTATGGGTGTTTACAATTACAATCTTAATTTATTTTAATTTCCAAGAAATAAAGGCAAGAACTGATAACAACAATGTACATTATTTTGGAGTAAAGTTAAATGGCTTAATTTATCTGAAACAAGCAGCACTACTACAATGAAATTAGGATTCTCTTTCCTGCGTCTGCAATTCTCTTCTTTCCGAATGTCTAATTCAGGCACAATTTGTTCTTCTATTTACAATACCTCAATAGAACTCTGCCAATTTCTCCTCTGCATGCCAAACCATGTAATAGACATGTCAGTGCCAGTGCTTTTCAGTAGTTCCTTTAGTCACATTATAGCTTTTGTGTACAATATTGTTATACACATTTCTTTTTTCAGCATTGGCTGTCTCATCTTCAGTCATTTGTTGCACCCTGTTAGAATGTCAAAGCAGACAAAAAGGATTGATACTTCAGATCAGTAGTTGGCAATTTGACTTTTCCTTCAATCCAGTCCAGCTTAGCCCAGAAATTTTAAGCAAGTCATGAAACAATTGATTCTTCAACTAAGTCTAAGTATAATCTGACATTCTTGCACTTTTGCAGCCTGTAGCCACTATCTATTCTTGTACATTCACGTTGTCCGTGGTTTAGGAAGCTTTTTGGAATCTAACTTCAGTGCCCAACTCACTTCAGTGCCTAATTTGTTTTCATATTCACAGGTATAGACAAAATAAGTTTAAGGGTTATTCTAAGATAGGCAAAAAATGCAAACATTATTTCAAGGGTAAGCTTTGTTCCTGCATTGGGAGCTCCAGCACTAGACTCTGCATTCCACAAGATACAACTAAAAAAAAATGTGAGAAAATAGCAAGTCAGTATTAAATGAAGATTCTGAATTAATCAATCAGAGTAGAGCTGGGAGGGATCTTGGACATCTTCTAGGCCCGGGGTTCCCAACCTGGGGTGCTTGCACCCCCTGGGGGTGCGAGACGATATTCCAGGGGGTGCGAGAAAAGTCCAGGTAAATAATAGGATATTGGCTATAGGTTGGCATTTTTATTTTCAGGGGGTGCGAGGTTCGAGTGAAATTTCTTTAGGGGTGTGGGGCAAAAAAAAGGTTGGGAACCACTGTTCTAGGCCAATCCCGTGCTCAAGAAGGAGACCCTGTACCATTTCAGACAAGTGGCTGTCCAGTCTCTTCCTAAAAGTTTCTAGTGATGAAGCACCCACAATGTCTGATGGCAAGTGGTTCCACTGGTTAATTGTCTTCACTGTTAGGAAGTTTTTCCTTAATTTCAGGTTGCTTCTCTCCTTGATTAGTTTCCATCCATTGTTTCTGGTCCTGCTGCTGGTCCTTTGAAACTAAATTGACCCCTCCTCTTTGTGGCAACCTCTCAAATACTGATATCATGCTCTCATGTTCCCCCAGTCTTTCTTTTCTCTAGACTAGCCAAATCTTGCAACTGTTCATATAATTCAAAGGAACTACATTGCTCGTTTTTTTTTCACTGATGTATTTGCATCTTTGAAACTATTTCTTTTTTATATGTGAAGGACACTGTATTTGCTGCTAAATAGACAAGAAAACTTACCACAGTGCTCATTTTGGGAAATATAACCTTTATTCAATCTTACTGTTCCAGGATGTATTCAGTGAATAAGGTGTCCTACAATCTTTTACAACAAATCTTAATTATCTGGGGAAAATATTGTTGCCTTAAAAAGAGACACCAAAAGAAACGAGAGGGACACAGTGCTCATTCTTTAAAGATGGAAGTGGACAAAAAACCAGCATTGATTTCAGTGAGAATTATTTACTAGTAACAAGCCAAATTTCCCCAGCACGATTTCCCCAAGAAGTGAATTGCACATGGCACTGAATGATGCGGGACATGCTCTGGTACCGCCAAGCTTCCTGGAGTCAGTCAGTCTGTCTCAGCTGCAATCATAATAGGCAGAGATTGTGAACACAGATGGTTCTGTGCACTGAAATGTCATGAATCTAGCAAAGCCTTAAGATTGCAAGCATTTCTGTTTAGCTGGAAACTAGAAAAATATATTCTTAAACATTTGTATTTGTTACATGAAAATAGAACTAACCTAGATGTTGGGGTTTTTATTATGAAATACTGGTGCAAACTTAATTTGATACTAACCTTAATCCAGTTATTTTAGTTTTGGTGTCATCCAAACTGAGGCTTTCTAATGTAGTTAACTCTAGTTACTTCAAAGGATTCTACCACCCCATGACAAATTCTTTTAAATGGCATTAAGATGCTACAGCTAACAACACAAAGACTTCTTACTTCAGAAATTCCCCAGCAGCATAAATCATGAGCAACTGAATTATTTAGAACACAATAAATCTATTTTGAACCTTAAAGACAAGCTAAGTGTTATGTTATTCACATGATAGCCACTCTGTCCATTTGACAGCCTAAGTGAAATGGATTCAAACCATTGCGATGTGAACAGATTCCATGTGATCAGTTCTTGGTCACATTAGACCATTAACTCCTCAAGAACAACATACAAGCTGACAGCAGACCACTCCTTTATTTAAAACAAACAAACAGGGAATTATCTATTCTCAGAAATGTACTTTCTCAAAAATTATACTTTGGATTACTTCATGTGTTCTTAATTGTTCCCTTTAAGTCGTTATCTTTTTTTTTCCTGCTACTCTCTTTTTTTGCTCTGGCATTGATGTATGAATGTGAAGTTGGTCGTGTTATTTTATCAATGCCCCCAAAATGTCCAGCACCTTTATAAATTAAATTAGATGCACTTCCAAGAAATTAGAGTTAGGATCAGTTTTGGCATAAAGAATTGAGAAGGATCAGGAAATCTCAGCAATTATAAATGAAGGCAGAGGAAAGGATAATGAAGCACAGAAATATATTTCACTTCTATGAAAAATAGTAATTTGTAACATTGCTACTCAGGCAACCTATCATTTATTTTGATGCTTATAACAAATACCATGTCTGGGTCCGGTGGAAGGGTATTATGGGCCAGGTATTTCTATTGAATGTACTCCAAGAAGCATATTCTTCCAATAAAGGATCCAAAAGAAGCAAAGAGGCAAAGGTGCATATCAAATTCATTGTGATGCTGTGGGGGAATTCTGGGAATTGAAGTCCACAGGTCTTAAAGTGACCAAGATTGGACACCCCTGGTGTAGCCGGTTTTATCAAGAGATACTGACAAGTAAACGAAAGAACCAGCATCTGGAAGAGACCTGTGTGAAATTAGTATTAGAATCTCTTACCTTTAGATAAAATTCCTCTGACATATTCCAGAAGGAAAAGAGTTTTTTTAAAAAATCTGCCCCAATTCTGAACTCCATCAACCCCCAAAAGAAGATTATGAGAACATTTGGCATCCAGTTCCTTGTTCCATCCGTCCCGCTCTGAACAAACAAAAGCTTCAAATAATTCTTGCCTCAAATCCATGTCTTAATTAAATATGAAAGTCAGAAATTCTGCTCCAACCCTGCTGGATTCCTATAGCATCTTTGCCAATGAGTTCCTAAAGAGAGAGTGTTGGGTGAAAAAAATCCACCACAGTCCACTTCCATTATTCTTCTTAAGCCAAAATTATAATTGTAAAATTCAACAAACTGGAAGAAGGCCACACTTGCTTCTCATTTCTATCCACGCTATCAGAGATAACATGTAAAGACATATTTAGCATTACACACACACATGCACACACACACACACTTTTGTTCTGTTGACTTTTCTTCTCCCTCAAATCTCCCAGAATTAACAAGGAGATCACACTGCCAAATTGCTTTTATCAAATACTTTTGAGTACCTTTATAGTCAAATGCTTTCATTTTCCTTGAGAATCCAAGACTTGAACAGGTATGCTGACATATACTACATGTATATGTAGTAATTTGTAAAGGAAACCTATTTTGCTTTTCTTCCCCAAATTCTATGTCTTCACATTTGATTCAATAATTGTAAGACAAATACAGATAGTCCTTGGAGCTCAAAATTTCTGTTGCTGAGTTAGATATCTGTTGCTCCATTTTACAACTTTTCTTGCAAAAGTTGTTAAGTGAGAAGCTGCAGTTGCTAAGTTAGCCACATGGTTGTTAAGTGAATCTGGCTTCCCTATTGACTTTGCTTGTTAGAAGGTCTCAAAAGGGATCCCAGGACACCGCAACCATCATAAATATGAGTCGGTTGCCAAGCATCTGAATGTTGATCATGTGGCCATGGAGATGCTGCCACGCTTATAAGTGTGAAAAATGGTCATCAGTCCCTTTTTTCAGTGCCGTCGTATTTATGAACAGTCACTAAATGAACTGTTGTAAGTCAAGAATTACCTGTAATCACACACCATTCACTGATTCATTTCGACTCTCTATTATAGGGATTCCCAAACTTGGCAACTTTAAGACTTGTGGACTTCAACTCCCAGAATTCCTCAGCTAGCTGGTTTAAAGTTGCCAAGTTTGGAGACCTCTGCTCTAGTCTTTTCTCCAGACATAGAAATCTGTTTTCTATTTGATACTCAAATGATATGCTCACATCTAGAGCTCTATATTTAATAAATCAGGCAAAAGATCTCGTACATCCTTCTACTTAGAGACCATGAAGAATAGCTGTCCAATCTGCAAATATTAATCAACTGGGCTTAGCAATCTATACCAAAATGTTCAGTCCTGAATGATTCGATTTATGAGTCAATATGCAAAGTAGATCCTTTGACAGATTTTGTGTTTCAGAATGATAGCATATCACATTAATGTTCAAAAACAGTCTTTTGTCCCAACCATGTTTTTAAAATCTGTGTTCATCAGAAGATGAATCTACACATATGAAAAAAAAATAATAATCAACATTTCTAGTCACTCTAGAGGAATTCTGAGAGTTGAAGTCCACAAGTCTTAAGGTTGCCAAGTTTGGGGATCCCTGGACTAGAGAGCCAAAATGAATCAGTGAATGGTGTGTGATTTTACAGGTAGTCCTTGACTTACCACAGTTCATTTAATGACTCTTCATAATTACGACGACACTGAAAAAAGTGACTGATCACCATTTTTCACACTTACGAGCATTGCAACAACTCCATGGTCACATGATCAACTTTCAGATGCTTGGCAAGTGACTCATACATTTATAAAGTGTCCTAACTTTAGAGGCTTTTAGAGCAAAAGGTACATTTAGAATCAGCGAGAGGCGCTGTGGCTATTTTTATAAATGGCTGCAATGATGCAGAAGGCCAGTCCTAAAGAACTAATTCACCAGAAGGAACATGGGTAAGGCAAAGGGACTTTGTTGCAGGCAAGGCTGACATCTGGCCTCGAAGCCTGCTCATTGGAACCCACCATTATTATTGATTGATTGATTGATTGATTGATTGCTTTAGCCCTTATTCCAGAGACTAGGAAGGTTCAAAGTTATCCAACCTGCTTAGAAACAACAGGTAAGAAAAAGGTTCAAGCTCAGCTCCAAATGTCATTACCTAAACTTCCCCTTCAAACTGAATTCTTGGACACGCTAAGGCAACAATATATAAAAAAGGGTTTCACTATTGCTTCCTTTAGATTTTTTTTTAAAAAAAAACACTTTCTACTCTACCCTACTGCCCCCAAGATTACTATGGAAGCTTCCATCCCAGCATTGCTAGCTTTATTGATACCAGCTAGCCTCAGCCAGGGTCCCCGTAACCATTCCTATAGAGCTAACAATTCTAGCTGCCTCATGCAGCAGATGTGAGTCTCCATTAAATATTAAATTATTGAATGAATTATTTCTGTTTGCTGCAGAGGGGTTGCATCTGTGCATTTCTACCTCAAGAGCATTTTATCTGCAGCTCCATAAACTAAGAACAAGACTTTTAACTCCTTTAGCATAAACCCAGTAGACTTAAATCTACAATGGAGTTGTGACTCCAAACTTGCTCTTTGCTGTAATTTCAAGGCAGCATTTACTCCACAATAATGTCCTTAGTGAAGACAGAGGATCCCCATTCAAAAAATCTTAAGCATAATCTGTTACCTCAGATTAAGATGGTATTCATGTGTGGGCACAAATCCAGGAAAGGAGTAATCGGATATTAAAAAAAATAAGGAAGGAACCATTTCCTTCTTTTTTTGATTCTAGAACGGAGGACTTGCAATAAAGCAGCCTATTACCTTAAATAACATTTTATATATACTTCTGCCACCAGCCATAAGAAGATCCAACTACATTTTTTTTTCCAGTGTATTGTTCCAGGAGGAAATAAAAATGGATACACACATATACATGCAATATAACAATGATTCCTATAACAATGCAGCAGGAAAGAGAAAATGCATGAAAAATCTGTCTACATTGCATTTAGGTCACCAGATTTGTAAACCCTTTCATTTTAATGCAGCACTTCAAACAGATTCCTATCCAGGATGTTTGGAGGCGATAACATGTTGGAAAATAAAGGCTTGGGATTCCAGAAAAGTGTTTACTGCTTCCCTTTTCCTTCTGCCTCAGAAAACTGGCAGAAGGTCATTAAGAAAACTTGTAATATTTTAAAACATTATGTGTTTTATTTAAAATTAAAAGATCTTATACACCAACTAACCAAGCTTCACAAGTCACAGAAGTAGAGACACAGCAAGCCTCTCACTGAGATTATAACCAGAAATTGTCCCAATGTATGAAATTGGCATAAGCAAATAGGTAGAGATAATGTTCAATAAAATCTGAAACAGGAGGAGGAGGAGGAGGAGGAGGAGGAGGAGGAGGAGGAGAAACTAACTTCAGACTGAATGTCATAGAAATCTGAGATAAGCACCTTCCCAAATTGGTAACAATCATCATATATACAACACAGCATTCATATTGGGAAATAAGGACAACAGAAGCAACATAGTGATCTAAAAACGACAGGGAACAAAATGTATTTCCAGAATCTAATTGCCAAGCCAAGTTATATTTTCAAACTATTTCCTTCTTCCAGAACTTGTCCGCATTGGCTGCTCAGTTTTTCTTTAATTCATACATTTTACCTATCTTATGAGATCAGCTGATAGCGATAGCATCACTATCATTCTTTAGGTCTACTGGTGTAGACTTCTTCTGGCCCAGACTCAAACTTTTAAATGTCTGAAGACTACATTTAGTACATGTGTCTGAAGTCACATGAACTCTAAACTTATAACTCAGTTCTGAATTATGCCTTTTGGAATATCACTTGGAACCTACAAAAGATTTTTAAAAGGGTGTATGTATTTATTTAAAACTTAGGAAGTCTGATTAGAACAAACTTCCTTTACATTGCTTTTCAGAAGGCCAGCCCTAATGCCAATTGATTAGGAAAAGAGGAGCAAGCTATTCACTTAATACTAAAGCAGCAATAAACACACATACATATACACTGCAAATTACCACAGCAGTTCTATTGGAAAGGAATTGCAGCCACCAGGATGTTTCCCAAGCTTAATCCCTAAAGCTTAATAGAAGATATTATTTGTAGCTCAGGGTCAAACTGTGGGGTCCTTGGTGCCACTGGTGATGTTACCAAGTTCGGTAATGAACATCTGCAAAAGAGCAACCAAGGTAGCATAGCTAAGCTACATAGGAATAGGCAGTCAGACTGACAACTTTGTAAATACTTTTAACAGTAGTTCCTTGACAATTAGTATTGACTTCCAACTATCTACAGTGATGTATATTTATACTTTCCCTATTGCAAGCAAACCAGTTCCATCCTCTGCAGCTCCTAGGAGCAGCTGAAAGCTTCCTCTGAGACAATATGCGTGTCTTTCCTCTTTTAGACACCTTGCTTTTTTTCCTCTCTACACCTCTTTGAAACTCTGTGCCCAGCTTCAATAGGCATCTCCACAGTTCCATTAAAGAAGGAAAGAAAACAAAATGTACTTCTCTAGACTTAAAGGCAGCATACCAAGAATAGATGCATTGGAACAGCTATTTGCATGAATGAAAGCAGAAATTTTATTTATTTATTCAATTTCTGTATACGCCCAACTCAACCAAGGGACTCTGGGTGGCTCCTACTTTGACATGGTTTCGTGTTAACTGTAATTCATTAAAATGCTTTGAAGGAGAGAAACAAGCAAGTAAAAAACTCTGCTGCAGCAGTGTGGCTAATTTTCCCTTCAAATAAAAGACCCGACACTTCTGTTGTCTGTCTTTCTTCAGTAAAACTTGTGTTTCACATTGAGGTGGTCTTAATCTTTCACTGAACAGCAGGGAAATGGCTGCTGGCAATGAACCACGTTAATTAAGTGATGTAATTCTACGTATACTTCAAGTGACTCCCAACACATGGCCATGCTAGTTGTGTGCTCTTTATTTTAAAGGGGTCATATCAGAATGGAGAAGAAACAGAGAAAAAGGTGTCCTAGATTATGTTTCAGCAATATTCCCAAAGGTCTTTAGACTCCCCCAAAATTATTTTACTGATGACACCTTTCTGTGCAACGTATAAATGAGGAGGCCTTCTTTAAAAAAAAAAAATGACACAATTTGAGTAGTTGTTCAGCAGAGCTATTTTGAAAAGATAAAAGATAACAGCAAATTCAAATCAAGGAAAAAGGTAGGTTTCATTTCCAAATATTATGGTCAACCTTTTTTACATTTGCATCCCTGAATAGAATAATTTTCAAATTATTGACGTGCAATTAAGTTCAACAAAAGCAACGTGTCTAAAGACAACCTTTCATCAATTAAACTATAATATGAAACAATAACCATGTTTTAAATTTTTGGCTTCAAAAATATGAAGATGTGAACACTTTCTCTTCTTTGAATATATCAGTGTTATACAAAATCAAATAATATCTGGGAGTTACCATATAACCCTAAAATACAACAAATACAAAGCAAATATTGGCCTCCCTAAAAAAGGCCGCAAAATAACAAAAACCAAAGAAAAGAGTTACAATGCTCAAAGAAATAACATGTTGAAAATATATACAATTCAAAAATATATACAAGCAATTCCCCTTAAGATATAAAGTGGCCATTTAAAGATCACGAAAAAGAGAAACAAATAAGCAAAAATTAAAAGAGCTCATATTTGCACTTTTATTTTATTTTATTTGATTTCTATAGATGTTCATCTCAATTTCTGGAAGGTGTATATCATAAAACATAAAAAATATTAAAACAATGCAAATACACATGCACAACACGAAGCTAAACTGTTATGACGGATGTTAATACAACCAGGAAATGTATATACTAATTTACAGATGCAAATGTGAAAATAATAATTATACTCTCAATGGAAATGCAACAACCAAAAGCCTGTCTTAATTCATCTTAGGAAGAAGTTTTCATCTTTCCCCTGCTATGAAAAAGCATTAAAAAAAAGTTTAGAATTGAGTATTTCTTTAAATTGTGAAATGCATTTTGAAAATACAAAGTCTAACAGAATAAGATTAAATGATGTAGACGTACTTACATATATTCCAGCTATCTGCTATAGTGTTCTCTTATTAAAACTAAGCAATTATTTTCTTACAGTTTTTAATAATATGCTTCTAAATTGAATGCCAATATGTTTAATCAATTATTACCTACTACTGCTTTCAAAAAATACAGTAATCACTGTACCTATTTGATAGCCAAATATTTAAATTACAATTCTTTTGTCTTGGTCCTAAATTAATATGACATTTGAGTACACAGCTTTCCAAATTGGATGCCCAGCAGATGTTTGCAATTAAATTTCCAACTGCTATATCCCCAATATATCAATTTAGTGCTTTGCAGTTACAGGCTATCCTTTAATAATCTCCAAATTTATTTTAGGAACTCATTAGCATTATGGCTGATCTCATCATGAAGCAAAAAATAATATACGGTAAATATGTTAAGAAGTTCTTAACCTTGTCTAACTTCTCTTCCTATTTATGATAACACGTTTTATAATTTATCATAAAACATGTAGATTTAAATTAGATTTATTATCTTTTTCTTCAAAGATTTCAGGTTTTGCTCCTCGGTCTGAATTTTCAACAATTTTGCTCACTATTTTAGAAGGTAATAGAAAACCAAAGCCCAAGCTAATAAGCTAATTAATAAGTTATTAAAAGATCCAAACACTAGGCTGTGTACTCAACCAATCTTTACAAGAAGAATCAATAGGAATTAAAAAAGAAAAAAAATATGGAAGTGATAGAACTCAAGAAAGGGAGGGAGAAAAAAGTAAGCAGTCAAGTATTAAGAGCTTGAAAAATAATTGGAAAAGAAAAGTCAAAGCACAGAAAGAGATAAAGTGAAAAAAGTACTATCGTATACTTGGCATTAGGAAGTACAGTACGTCCAAAACCATATGATTGAGCACAGCAAGCAATATGACAACAAACCGAAGAGATAAAGGAGTAAACTGAAAAATAACAAAGAGGCAGGTTAAGATGGAAATGACCATTTAAATACCTGTACAAGCAAAGCCCCTTAGCTTCATCAGATTAGAATTGCACTAACTGGTATTTACAGAAGATAGCCCGTACTTTTCCAGGACTTATCCTAATTATTTGATCTTATCTGTCTACAACTGCTAATATGGGATAGCTATAAAATTATCTACCGAAGCATACTCTCATACTTCCCTCACAATTCTTGGGAAAGTTTTCCTAAGCTTTTGCTCCATGGAAATGATTTCTCAAAATATAGGTAACACTTCATGTTGAAGATCTTCCTTTTAAAAATCACAAGATTCAACACTAAAGCTATAAAGCATAAGACAGAAACAGAGATAAATTATGTTCATTAATTTTAATGGTGTTGTGATGGCATAACTTTTGAATGTCCTCACTGTGTTTTTTAATCTTCGTTATTAGCCTACTAATAAAGACCAATGTTTCTCTTTTTCTATAATTGTTTTATGATAATTTTCTGAAATTTTTATGAATACCTATCAATCAGAACAGAACCTTTTCTGGGAATTCCTATGCCAGAATATTAAGTTGTCTCTTATTTCCTAGTATTTTGTTATTATCTAAAGATTTTTTTAAATCAATGTTTTGTTTTGTTTTGATTTAATCCAGGCTTTTAAAATTTCATCTTAATGTCCTATTATAACAATATTCTTGCATTGTTCTTTAATATCCTCCTATTATTATTATTTATTATTTATAAATTTTAAACAAAGGCTATTATGGTCATCCCATTTTCAGGTCACAACCAGAATGCAAATAAATAAAATTCGCACTGCTGGCCATCAACATTGAAAAAGTTTCAGGGATCACTGTTTACTGCATCATTGTACAAAACAGATTGTTCCAGATTTTAAATCTTACCTATTTAAAACACTCAATTTCTAATTGTCTTCAATAAATCACATGAGATATTACTCTGATAGCCTTCTTTTTTTCAGATTTCAGCACTGCGAGATCCGTAATTCTTATAAACATATTCATGTTACAATAACAGATGGTTATTTCTATACAAGACGAAACAAGACTGTTCATCTACTTGATGGAACTATTTGTTATTTTACATTTGATTTTGTTTAAACACTAATTTTTGAGCAAGACTTTTAAGCTAATCTGAACAAAAAGTGAAGTAGCATCTTAAATACAAATTGATTTATTATGCACACCCAGTAAAAATTTCAGCTCAATAAATTATGTTATGACATCCTGTGTTACAACAGTAGCTCAACTGATGGAGATTCAGAATATGATTTCATAAGTTTATTCTTCAACTGTCCATCTCTCCCAATGACACATTCAGCTGTACTATCCAGAGATATCTGTCAAACAGAGCAATGTCCATACTAAGGCAACATAACCCTGGAGTTGGCACTCATATTAACAGCAAGAACTTGGCTACAGAAACAGCGATGATTCATCAGACTTTCTAGCTGCACTGTCAAGCTACAAAATAACATATTGCCTTTAAATCTTACTGAAGAAAGATATATAGCTTTTCAGTAGTTCAACTTAATAAAGAAGAAATTCTAGTGTTAACAATTCCACAAACAGCTCAACATAGTTATTTAGCTTTGAACAACAGCACAATTCACAACACAAGGCAGAGATGTCAAATTACTTGGAAGGAAGTTTCACGGAAATCACTAAAATTTAACTTTGTTGAAAAGAGTTCAAGGGTAGAACTTTATTTAAATGGATTTTACGCTCACCATCATTAACAAGGAGTATAAGCCACACTTGCTGAATAGGAGGTCTAAATAAACATGCAGAAAATCACCAGTAAATCATCTTGCTGAAACTTTTCCATTTACTTAGCTCTACATTGGGATTCCTGTATTTCATAGCAAGACAGGCATAAAAGACGACATATGTCCAGCAATATTATTCTTAAGAACAGGAAATGTTATTTAAGCAAACAAAAAAATTACAAGAATCTGCCAGGATGACACATATGTGCATTCAAGCAGTCCATCAAACATTATTTAAACCTAATATCTATTTTTATTTTATTTTTTTAAGAATGAAACCTTTGGAGCCTTACACATAATTAATGCTGATTAATCCTAGCTGGGAAATTTCTCCTTTCTAAGGAGTTTCTCCTTCACTATAAATAGAGCATCTAACCTATATTTTGCAGCCCTGTTCACAAATGATCCTTCGTCCAATAATGCTTCCAGGAATGAGTTACTACATGAGTTACTCGATGGCACGTAATCAGTACATTAATTTTTTTTTTAAAAAAAGGATAATGCACACTAAAAATACAAATGACATAACACATTATGACCAATTAGATCATTAGGAGCCGGTACCTTTTGGAAAGTGATTTCTTCTGGTCGTCGCCTTTTCCACCGAGTGCCTTTTCTGAACCTCTGATTGACTTGAATCCATTTTACGACCTAGATGTCAAAACCATACAGCTTTTTAAAGACGATGCAACTTGAGTGCAACTACTCAGCATGAGTAAGAAACTATAAACAGACTCAAGATACAATTTTCCATTGCTTCACTGGAAGAGAGGGAGAAAAACTGGAGAGAGAAAAAACAGGATAGAGAGATGGGAAAGAGAAATACTCTTTCAGTCCTCAGTATGTTCTCATTTAATCCTGGTCAGAAAAGCGTTTTCTCTCTCTTCTCTCCACCACCCTCACCAAACGTCTGCCTGCTGTTATAATCTAGAGTACATCTCTGTATGATAAAGAAACTTCAGATGTACCAAAACATTTGTGGAATTGTTACCTTACTGCACCCAGGCGAAAAGTGACGATGGTGGAGGGGGAAAAGGTGAGACTTTTTCAAACAGTAACATCTTCAAGGAGAGGAGCATTTTAAGAAGAATAAATCTCAGCGGCTTCGTCCTCGCCCTTCTAAATCAAGTGGGATGAAGGGGGTCGTGGTCAAAGTAATACGAAGGGGCAGCTTCTCCATGTCATTTCTCGCGGATATAGCATCATCTCAGGATCGGAGGGCGGAGGAGAGGGGGCGGACAGAGGTGCAAGCCCGAATTGGGATCATCATCATCATCATCCTCCACGATCTAAAACTACCAGCTCCCAAAGGGAAAGCGCTTCTTTTACCTCTTCTTTCACTTGCTGCGCTAATCGACCTTCTTCCCAAAGGCGGCTCTCTTCCAGCAAAGGCTAGATGGGGGGAGACAAAATAAAAGAGCAAGTTTATTCGAGGCGATCTGGACCGCAGCTCCAGAGAGAGAGAGAGAGAGAAAGAGCCCCGGTCGTGGCTCCCGGCTTCCGAGATCCTCCGATCCAGCGCCTCCGAAAGCTCCAAGATCGGCTGCGACCAGAGCAAAACTTTCCCCACCGCGCAGCCCGAGCTCGGGCGCTTGGCGAGGGAATCGCTCTTCTCCGACTTGCGCTCGACACACAGACACACACAGAGACAGACAGACACACAGGCACACGCGCACACACACAGACACACAAAAGGCTGCCCGGCGCTGCTGCCTTACGACGCCCGCCGGCTGCGATCGCTCCCGCGGCGCACGAGGGTCGGGTTGTTTGTATTTACCCTGCATAGGGCGGCCCCGGCGGCAGCACCAGCTGCGGCCGACGCGCGAAAAGGCTCCGGTCGCAACCGCGCAACAGGCTTTACAAGGAGCGGAGATCGCGGCTTCCTCGGGCTTTTCTTCGCCCCGCCGCGGAAGACGCGGGGATCTCCGAAGGCAGCAGAAACACCTAAGGGAGCAGGGGGACCCCTTCCTTTCCCCCGCCCTCCGCCCTCCTGGTCCAGCCTCCGAAATCAAAGGAGGAGGAGGAGGAGGAGCCTGCCTTAAGGGGATACTCCAGCCCGATCGGCTTTGTTCAACTCCCGCCCCCCGCATCCCCGAAAGGTAACCTCGGAGGGGGCGGCTCGGGGCGGCGAACGTCACCGTTTCAATCGCCGAGCGTCGTCTGCCTGTCTCCTGCTACGCCCCGCTCAACTTGCCTTGCGTCAAAGGCTCCGTTTGAAGTCGAGCGCTCCGAGCAACAGGCAACCGCCGCCTCCTTCGTCTCTCCCACCCCCCACCCCCAAAAACACAAACAAACACCCCTTCCTTTCCCCACTCCCCACCCACCCACCGCCCGGCTGACGTTTCCGCGCGAACGGCGGCATCCCGGGCTGTCAGTTCTCGTTTGCACGCAAGGCAGCTGCGGGGAAAGGGGTCGAGTGGAAACGGGTGGACCAACTTGCTCGCCTAGGCCGAGTGAGGAGGGCGGGGGGGGAATCCTCGATCGCTCTCGCTCTCTCCAGAGAGAGAGAGAGAGAGAGAGAGAGAGATCGGGGCGGCGATTTCCTTCAACTTAATTCGGAGACCGGCTTTCTCCGGACTTGAATTAAGGCAATGAAGAGGGTGATTTTAGACTATGGGCTTCATGGGGGTGTCTTACTAACCAGGAGCGAGGGTAGCCTTTCCACGGTCAGGGGCATTCCTTAGATGGAACTGGAAAGGGGCTTAAGAGAGGGCGCTGGAGGTAAAGGTCGTTTGCATTCATTAAAAAAAAAAAGAGGGTCCCGGATTTCAGCCTTAAAACTCTGCAATGTAATACAATCTTCAATATTATCAGTGCAAACGTATGAGCTGAATCGGCACTAAAATATTGCTGGCATGGTTATAGGCTCCCCCACCACCTTCAAGTTCATGAACGGATTTGAAAAAGAGCAAAAAAAGTAAAACGAGGTAGAAGCGCGAATAGACACAAAGTTCAATTTTACACCAGAAATGTCGTTTCTCTAGCATCTGCCTGCCCTTCCTTTTCTTCCAAACAGGAACATTCTTTAAGCAAGTATTCTAGCTGAGCATATTAAAATGCAAGGGAAAAAAATTAAAACTTTCTTTTCCGAATAGTTCCTTGACCTCTGTGGAATCCAAAACTATATCAGATGAATTCCATGGAGACTCTGAAGTGCATCTTAAAAGCAAGCATTAAGTTTTGCTTTTTGCCACTGGACTCTTGCCATTTCTATTAGTCATGGTCATTCCACAGTTGATTCCTCCATTAAGCTGCAGCTTGGCAAAGCCTAAACTTTGCTTTAAAGGCCCTACTCTACCCCCAATTGTTTCCTTGAGAGTAAATCCCACTGAACCTATTGAAGTATCATTCCTAAAGTTTGTCTACTGGTATGAAAACTGTACAGGCACTAGGAGATTAAAATGACTTTGGGAACATGTTAAAACAATTAACACTTTTGTGGGAGGGGAGCCATGTTAATCTATGGAGGCCAAATTTTAAAAAAATAAAATCACAAATCTAGTAGCACACACTAAATCACAAAACTGAAGAAGCTTTTGGGATGAAAGTAGTAGACTTTTGTATATATTTACAGATGGAAATATCTGAAGCTTCTTTAGGAAAAAAAAAAAACCCAAGAAAGTCCAGTTGCCTTTTGGGAAAAGCACTTTTGGGACAAATACGGTAGCATCTTTTCCGACTAGTAAATTATATAAAATTTAGTATAAAAAGACTTTTTATGGTTTATGGACTTTCAGCATTATTCAGAAAAAAATGCTACTAGATTACTGATGTTTCTATAAATGTAAAAAAAAGGAACCAAGAAAGAATCGATTCAATCCTCCAGGATAATTATATTTAGCATAATAACATTTTCTGACAGAAGTATATGCATAAACTCACGCTCTCACAAAAATTTGACTGATGAATCTATACTTTCTGGGAAAGAAAGTTTCTTAAGTTTTTAGATCTAGATCAGAGCAGATTTTCTCCTACATGAAATTAGATGCCATTTACGAACAGATGTCAAAACATAAATGTGTGTCGAGTGAGCTCACTAAATCTTGACCACCACTTTAGCTTTATTGCTTTTGGTTTTTAAAAAAGACATTGGTCTGCCCCTATTTTTACTACCACAATAACCTTCTTTCAAGATCAAAAGCTTTAGATCAAAGCCAAGCTCAAAGTCTTTGCTTTAAATAGAAGCAATATTGCCGTGAAATATATTATTCAAAACAAAATATCTTAAAGGAGATATGATGATGGGGGGAAAACTTCTAGATTTTTTTACAGTCTATCATCTGCACTTCTATAACTGTCTAGTTTGGTTCTGCAACCCAACAGAACAGACACAGACTTCAGAGGATAATTAGGACTGCAGAAAAAATAATTACTACCCAACTGCCTTCAATCGAGGACCTGTATACTGCACGGGTCAAAAAGAGGGCTGTGAAAATATTTACAGACCCCTCACATCCCGGACATAAACTGTTTCAACTCCTTCCCTCAAAACGACGCTATAGAGCACTGCATACCGGAACAGCTAGACACAAGGACAATTTTTTCCCGAAAGCTATAACTCTGCTAAACAAATAATTCCCTCAACACTGTTCAACTATTTACAAAGTCTGCACTGCTATTACTGTTAATCTTCTCATCACTCCTTATCACCCATCCCCTCCCACTTGTGACTGTATGACTGTAACTTTGTCGCTTGTATCCTTACAATTTATACTGACTGTTTCCTAGTATGATTTGATTGCTGATTGTACCCTATGACTATTATTAAGTGTCACACCTTATCATTCTCGACTCTTGACGAATGTATCTTTTCTTTTCTGTATACTGAGAGTATTTACACCAAGACAAAATACTTGTGTGTCCAATCACACTTGGCCAATAAAGTATTCTATTCTATTCTACATTCGGGCTAATCCATCTGTAAATATCTATGAAAACTGCTACTTTGAATTATTCAACACTTTCATTGGCAAACATTTCCTTATTTAAGGAAAATTCTGTTAACACAAAGGAGGCATCTGTTTAGAATATATGTATGTTTATTCCAACTTCCAAGGGACAGCTTTCTGCAATTGGTACGCTCATTTCATAATATAATATTCAGGGAAACATGTATATCAAATGATTATATGTCACCAGCCTCTTTTAATGGTTCTCCCAAATATATGAGATGATGGGCCAGGGGGTCCCAAGCAGTGCTATCAATTGTAGTTTCCATCTTATGGAAATTAGACTAGCACCTCCAGTGTTTGCGTATCAGAAGTTGATTAAAAGCAAACCTGTGTTCCAGAAAGTCTTAGGAACTGAATCTTCACCATTGTATCAAAAGTGCTTTTTCCAAAGGCAACTAGACTTGAGGTTTTTTTCCTTAAGGAAGAACGTGGAAGACTAAGAATCTCCACAGACATTGTACCTATTGTATTATGGTAGATTTGTCTGTATCTTAATTTAGGGTTTTTTAAAGTCATGTTTTATGTAAACTGCTGACAATAATTGTTGAGGCCGCAATATAAAAATACAATGAATAATATATTGTATTATGTTATCTATTAATGTTCATGAGATAGTGCTACCCATTCAGATGACCTAGACCTGATTGTTTTGATGTAAATTACTATTATGCAGTAAACTTTAGAAACAGGACATCTAGGTTTAAATGCCCATTAATAATATTTGCTGTGCAACTTTGAACTGTTTTTTTTCTTTCATCCCAGTCTATTTTATAGAACTTTTGGCAAGTTATGGTTGGACATGAAATCTATAGTAGCTTGAGCTCTTAAAGGAAAGGAAGGTAAAACCTAACAAATAAAAATAAGCAATTGTTGCATTTCATATGAGTCTTCCACCACTAATTCAGGATATAAGAATATATAGAGACTTAATGTATCAATACAACCCCTGTCTTGGGCATACAAGGGCCAATAAAAGATGCCTGAAAAGTTGGTAATAGAGCCTTTTCAACATGTGATGGAACACTGTCTTGTATCATCTCCAGCTATCAAAACTAGTAGTGATTGAATGAACTTTTGTGTCGCCTCCATATGATGTTCTTTGAGGTAGATTAAGTTGAATAGTAATTACTAGCCTAGAGTTACTCTACAACCTTCATGATTCAAACAAATTTTAATTCAGAATAAAACATACACTATGCAAGGCCCAATTTGTCTCTATATTAAATAAGCTCTTATGGGCTAATATATTCTCATTTCACTTTTAAATGTATACCCACAAATAAAGTGTGACAGAAAGAACTTTTATATTACTGTTATGATGTAAGACTTTCCAAAAATATCACCAGATGATGATAGTATTTATGGCTACCAGTTAAAGAAAGTCAACTGAGGAATTAAACAAGATCTCATGTGTCTCAATGATTATCAGTTGGTTATTAGATTCAAATGCTGATTTGAAAATGACACCTAACTAAGAAAACATATATGTTATATCTTATGTTATACCATATATGTGTGTGTGTGTGTGTGTGTGTTAAAGATATGCTATAGAAACAATATGCTCATTAAGTAATGTGTAAATATTCAGAATACATATGAAGTGCAAGCAGTTTTTAACCACAGAATGCTAAATGTACAATGTTAAATGCTGAAAATACAGATTTATATTCCTTCACCAAACCAACTCAACCTCACAGAATGAAGCAAGAGTAACTTTGTGTGTGTGTGTGTGTGTGTGAGAGAGAGAGAGAGAGAGAGAGAGAGGAGGGGAAGGGGGAGGGGGAGAGATAGAGAGCTGTGTGACAGTTGCTCCTCTATGCCACTGTCCCTCTGGGAAACTTATTTAACTGTTGAAATTATGTTATATTCAATCAGAATCTGCTTTCTTGTATCTTAAATAATGTCTATGTATCCCTTCACTCTGGAACGAAAGAGATCAGATTTTAGTCTTCTTTGTGACATCATTGCAGATACAGATAGTCCTTGCTTAATGTCAACTCGTTCAACAATCATGCAAAGTTACAATAGCATTGAATGAGGAGTACTTAGGATGGGTCTTCGTAGCTGCAGCTGTTACAAGCATCCCTGTGGTCACATGATCATGATTTGGGCACTCTGGCTTGAAATTGCAGCCTTGCAACATCTTCACAGTATTGCCATTCATAGCCTTCACTGCCAGCCCCCAACATGCAAAGGGGAAGCTGGCAGAAGGTTGCAAATGGCGATCATGTGACCAGGAATGCTGCAGCTATGTGGGATTTACCTAATAACATCAGCTGGGCTGCCAGAATTGCCACTGAAAGTCAGTGTGGTCCCATGACATCATGCAACAGAGTTCCTGGTCCAATTACCTTTAGTAAGTGAGGTCAATCTGAATTTGAAGAATACTATTATTTCTTCCCTCAAGGCTTGGCTCAAAATTAAGTATACCTGTCTCCTTTTATCTTCGTAGATTCTAGTCTTCTAATTGATCTTGGTGTCTTCTCTAGACCTGTTACAATTCTCTGAATCTCTCTTAAAATGTGATACTTTGAACTTGTGACTAGAAAATTATGCTTGTTTACACAGAAGAAAACTGCATTTGTCTTTATTACAATAATATCTCACTTTCGACTCATACTTGGTTTGTCATTCATTAATATTGCAAAATATTTTTTTTACAAATAGCATTGCCCAGCCAGATGTCCACTATCTTTTATCCCTGCCTTTGATTTTTGTTTCCAAAATAAAAACTCTGAACTTATTGGTGTTAGATTTCACATATTTACGTTCAACTCATTTTTTAATCTATCAAGGACATTCAGAATTGTATTTCTTCCTTCTAGATATTAGTATCTCATTCAATTTTGTGTCATTTGCAAATAAGAAAAGTATACCCTCCACTTCTTCAACCAAGTCATTAATGACAATACTGTATTGATATTTAAAAGATCAGGGCTGTTATATATTACATTCTACACGGCACCTATAGTATAACTGTCTCCAATCTGATAAAGAATCATTGATTAGCCTTCTGAATATGAGAGTCTACTTGGAATATGATTGTCATTCCAGAGGGGGGGGAGAGGGGGAGGGGGAGTGAGGGAGAGAGAGAGAGAGAGAGAGAGAGAGAGAGAATGCTCCGTAACAATTTTCCCCAACCTCATAGCTCCTGATGTGTTGGACTAATTGTCTATTTCATGCAAGAATCTGTTGTGAAGTTAGTATAAGTCATTCTGCTAAAACAATCTTAACTTTGCTATATATGCTTTTTAAATTGAACATTTGGTTGATTATTTATTACACACAGATGTGCTGTCCAAGATCTTTTTCACGAAGGACAGCTAATAATTATTTATGAGCATATCAGTAGACCCTAGATCTGATACAAGAATACCCTGTTTACAACAACTGATTATAGTACTCTTGGAAGTACAATAATCTCAGACCAGGTGTACAACTGAAAAGCCGGTTTGGTATAGAGATTAAGACATCAGATTGGAAACTGGAGACCATGAGTTCTAGTTCTAGCCTTTGGTACATAGCCAAAGCTTGGATAAGCTTGAACTAGTCAGTTTCTCTCAGCCTTAGGAAGGAGGTCATGGCAAACCCCTTTTGAAAAACCTTGCCAAGAAAACTGCAGGCAGTCTCAAAGAACCAGACATGACTGAACATAAGAAAGGTGTTAATAGTGAATATGTCATCAAACAAAATATGCTGGCATCCTAGAAAGTTATTCAGACTTAAGGTTTAGAATCCAATGGAAATGTAGTTAGCAGATTTGCAGATACAAGACAAAAATATGATTCAGAACTTGCAAGTTTCTTCATGTTCCAGTTAGCTTTTATCATGAAATGCACTGGGGTATAATGTAAAACTGTTGGGATTTTGCTTCTATTTTCTTATGCTCTGAATTCTAAGACTGTAGCATAATGTAGAATGCTTTCACACGGCATGCATGAATCTTTAAACATAATCAGTTATTTTTGGAATTCTTATATAGTTTACCCCAAAAAAATTTTTTAGCATGTCTCAATGACCACCCAAAAACAGTTTTAGGCATATCTAAACTGCTTTACTAGCAGTTCTAGTAAAGATCCAAACAGCTGGGCCTCTGAGTAGCTGAAGCATACCAAAACATTAAAGAGTTTTATCCACCACCAGGCCAAGCAAAATGTCTTGCTATTTAAATGAAATTTGAGCTTTTCATACTACATGCCTGAAAATTTCTCAAATTTATTCAATAGCTGGGTAGAGTCTGATTCAGAGCAGAACTCCATGTCAGATGTATACACTTCTTTAGTTGTGTCATACTCTGCCTTTTTCATAAAATGCAGGACCACTGTCGCTTGTTTATCTACTCAAAATCAGACAACCACACCCAGAGAATCAGCCTAGTAAAGAAACACTGGCTTTTCTTTATCCTTTTCAAAAATTTATATTAAAAAACAAACAAACTTCAGCATGACAGTTAATTTTTGGTAATGCTTTAAATATGAGCATTCCTATCAAAATCAATCCATGATAAAAGCGGAGAGCATTTTTATTTGTTTTGTCAGTGTTGATTTTTGGTGACTGCCTAGACAAGTCTTTCTGGTTTTCTTGACAACATTTTTGGAAGTAGTTTGCCATTTCTTCCTTCCTAGGGCTAAAAGAGAATGATTGGCCCAATTGACCCAGCTGGCTTTCTGCCTCAGGTGGAAGTACATATAGTCCTCAAGTTACAACCACAATTGAGCCCAAAATTGATGTTGCTAAGTGAAACATTTGTTAAGTGAGTTTGCCCTATTTTAGGATTTTTCTTGTCACAGTTGTTAAGTGAATCAATATATTTGTTAAGTTAGCAACACGGTTGTTAAGTGAATCTGGCTTCCCCATTGACTTTGCTTGTCAGAAGGTCACAAAACTTGATCACATGACTTTGGGACACAGCAATGGTCATAAATGTCAACCAGTTATCAAGCATCTGAATTTTGATCACATGACCAACAACGGTCTTACTTAGCAATGAAAATTTTTGGCTCAATTGTGGTCATAAGTCGAGGACTACCAGTATTTGCATTCGGGGCCTGGTTAGGAAACATATGAGCCTCTACTATCAACAGTTCCATTGGCAAAGAATTAACATTTCTTCTTACGACTTACTTAAATCTATTTTGACAAGAGACCAGGATATTTGGAAATCCTTCTCATCCATATACTCAAATTTAAGATCCCTCAGAGAAGCTCTTTTATTTCTTCCATTGGAATCCAGGAGGCTTCTCACTGGTTGCTCACAGGTTTTTCCACTTTCTATAAAGAGAGGCTAGCGCTACTATTTTTCTCCCTGAATCCATTTTTATTCTGACATGTTTGATTCCTAAGCCCCCTTGCTTCTGAAAGCAAGTTTTGAACATGCTGTTATTACTTTGTTACTATTGTGCATTTACTTGCTACATTTCCATGTTTTAATTACTACTTTCTTCTGTGATCTATGTTTTATCGTTAGCCTAATGTAGGAACTGCATCCAAAACAATTTTACTGAGAAAGCCCCAATGAACAAAAGTTCCTGCTGCTCTTACTCATAGATCTTCCTTTCGTGATAATTGCATCTTAGAACATTGTCTGAAAGTGCATCATGCAATAATCATGTTAAAGCAAAATAGGCTTCATCGTGGTCAGTTGATAGATGAGAGAGCACTTATGTTTATATATACCCATAAATATAACAATATACTGGACTGCTCTAGTTTTTCATGAAGAAATATATAGGCCAGCTGAAGCCTAGTTTTGGAGAAGAATACAGGTAGTTGGCCACAATTGAGCCCAAAATTTATGTTGCTAAGTGAGAAATTTGTTAAGTGAATGTTGCCATATTTTACAACTTTTTTGCCTCATTTGTTCAGTGAATCATTGCAGATGCCAAATTGGTAAGTGAATCTGGATTCCCTATTGATTTTGCATGTCGGAAGTTTGCAAAATGGGATCATATGACCCTGGGACATTGCAATGGTCATAAATATGAGATAGTTGCCAAGCGTCTGAATTTTGATCATGTGACCATGGGGATGTTGCAACAGTCATAAGTGTGAAAAACGGCCATAAGTCACCTTTTTCTGTCAATGTAATAGTCCTGAGGGCACTTGCAGTTTAATTTAGTTTTAGTTTACATTATTGTCATTGCACCTCGTACAACGAAATCAAACACCATCTTCAGTGCACATCATGACCATGTAAATAAACACCAACACACATCCTTCACACTCCACACATTGAACCGAAAACCCCTGACACGGCACCAATACTGCACTATACAGCAGAATTCAAAAGAGCTACTGCCCTGGGATAGAATAGCCTATTTGTCCTTGTTTTTATTATTCTGTACTGTCTGTCAGATGGTAATAGTTCAAATAAAGGATGCCCAGGATGAGATGGATCTTTGAGAACGTTTTGAACTTTCTTAAGGCAGTGGGAACTATAAAGCTCTTCCAAAGAAGGGAGAGGGCAACCAATGATCTTCTGGGCAATGACGTTAACCCTCTGAAGTGCTTTCCAGTGAGGGAAGAAATTGAAGTGCATTAGGATCTGCCAGTTCCCAATGTATGGAATTGCCCCTTTTCTTCCCATTCTTCATTTATAATGGAATAAACCAAATGCTTTCCCAAGATTTAGAAAAAATGCATTAGCTCATTTAGGGTTATACAAACCAGCAATTTTAAAAATTGCAAGTCACTTATTAATGCATTTCTAAGCTGCAATCTTGCATAAGTAAGAAGAGCCATTGAACTTTAGAGCAGAGATGCTTAGGACTGTCTTTTTATTGGCTTATATTCTTTGTGCATGCCTTTTGGTTATAAAGCAGTGTGAATATGATTTAAATATGGTCATAAACCATTCTAACACTCCCTCATAGCTCAAGAACTTCACCACCTTTCCAGGTAGAGAGGAGGGAGAAAGAGAGACACACAGAAAGAGAAACAGAGAGAATGAATCCCAAATTGGAAGTATGTTTAGCAATAACAATGGAAATTGTAAAATCCCTCCCAATTACAGCAAGATTTTAATCAAAATCTAAATAGATGCAATATAACCAACTTCTCTTAACTGTTAAATATTTTTAGCATAAAAACCTAAATGTGTTTTATGTTTTACAACTGATCCAAGTTTAAAAAGCGAGGTTTTCTTCCTGAAATAGTTAAATTGTACTTGCTTACAGTATTTCCAAAATCAATAGAAGCCTGCCATTGGTTGGCATCTTTACATATCTATTGTACCAAAACTGTCTCTGCTTCAGTCCCTCAAGGAGGACTTCCAATGCTGAAAAACAGTCAGCACTGAGCCTCTGGGAAATTGTACCGCTTGAAGTGAACTCAGCTGCCCTTCTTTACTGGCATGCCAGTAGGCTTGGGAAAATGAAAACCATGGCAAAGAGCTAGAAAGGCGTGGAGTACAAAGACTTTTAGTAAATTGATATAGTAAAAGTTTTTTCTGAGATAGACAGGCAATCCATTATCATGCAAAGATGTGCTGTTTGAATTATGGGACGTCTCCTCCTCCTTCTCAGGATACTGAAAATAGAGAATACTGGAAGCCAAAGCTGATTACAATTTTTCCTCAGAATTACTTTTACATCTACACAGTATATCAGCCAGCAAGTAAACAGCCAACTGGTGGAAGTTGCGTCTATAGCATTTTGTTTGTTTATTGCTGCATACAGAGACCAGGGAAGATATTCCAATCAAATTTGAAACTCAGGGAACACTATTCAAAAGGAAAAGTATTTTGGGACTGCATATTTCTTTCCTTCCCATGTTGTTTTAAATGGCCAAAATACTTTCAGAAAGACAAGAGTTAATTCATAGCTAATCTTTGCTCTTCTTAGGATCTTTTTGTAAGGCACAAATTAAAATAGGCTTGTACTTTTATTACAAAAGCTCACATCCCTATTTAAGAAAGACCTTTCTTCCCTCCTCTGGGCTTCCAGACCTTTCTATATGTAGGTGGAAGAGTAGGAACTTGGGAATGTGAATTTGATCCAGCATTGACCAGCCAGGCAGCAAACTCTTATTGTTCTGGAGATACCAAACATACTTCCTTTCTACTAGGGGCAAATCCAGCCATTCTGTGCATAACTTAGCTTTTATGCTCAGCAGTGTGATTAACAGGAGAAAGACAAGCCACAAAGAATATTTAGGCTTTGTATAAAGCTCAGTAAAAAATTTAGTATGAGCTATTTTCATGGATTCTTTTCTAAAGGGAAAAATTTTTAAACTAGATTTTTGGCAATATGGTGCTACTTTTAAAACTCTCTGTATAAATTCACAGTAAAAGCTCATTCATTAACCTACAGTATGTCCTGAAATGCCAACATGAACAGATCAGTGATATATCAAACTTCAGAATGATGGTAACTTTCTCTTGAGAGCACCTATCAACACCAGACCTCATAGGAGTTGAACAGGCAAACTGTAAAGTTTCAATGGAGCAGAAAAAAAAAAAAGGAAATAGTCTCCAAATGAGGGGTTGTAACATATGCTTACTAGGTGAAAGAGCTGTATTGCCTATTTTTAAATACTGTATTTGACCTGCAGAAATAGAGACATCTTCTTAAACTTGCATTACATTCACTTTCTTCATCAAGCTATATTCTTCATCAAGATACATTACATTAATGTAGACAGACACTGGGGCCAAACAAACCCAGAAGAAATATGTAAAAAATAATAATCTAGAAGGATTGTTACTACTCTAGAGCTGACAATCACTTTCAGAAATAAAGTCTGAATTTGTTTATGCTGAAGATGGGATAAAGAAAGTAAGTGCTGGGGACAAATACAAATATTAAAAATGACCCCCTATAAATGTCATGCATACATCAGTAAATTTAAAATAAATAGATTTTTCTTATTTGATGAATGCATTCCCTAAAATCTGTAAGGTTGGTTTATAATAGCATAATTAGAAAATAATATATAACCTATTGTCTTCAGCCACAATTATTTTCCAAATCATACTGACACATTCCAAAGCCAGCCAAAACGAAACTAGACATTTGCTGAGAAGATTGCTAATCAGGTACTACAGCTTACTCTATAGATAACTAAAGCACAAAACCTTTTGTGAATATCTCTTAGGAAAAATATTTTGTTATTATATCTGGATGAATGCCATTTGCTTGTTTTTCATTTATTTCAAATGTAATTCAACATGGAGCTGAGAAATCTTAGTCTAATCTGGAAATGCATTTTCATTTAAGCACTGTAGCTATGATAAAAAAATGTATAAATGTGAAGATTACTTAACCTGATTTTGCTATATTTTATAATAATATTGCTAATCACCTTGAAATTAACTGACGATGCTTTGGCATGATGGCCAATATCCCAGACAAAAATATTCTAAATAGGAAACTTTGTTTATCAAAGATAAGAATCAATAAAAAGTCAAAAATTAGTACATTGAAATACTTAAATCAAGTCTTGCCAAGCATCTGGATCATCTGAAAACGTTTCTGCAAAATGACAGAAAATTCACAAACAATATTTAATTTGTTCTGGGAAAGGCACATGTTCTTGACTGCTTCATTTTTCCTAAGAGAGATACACAAATATTTGGATACTCCAGAGCACTTCATTTTTTTGGATTTCTGTTACTATAGTTCAGGAAGGAAATAAAATGTTTTATGATTAGCCTTAAATGGATTGGATTAATTGAACAAATATCTCTGTTTGCCATATTTATTCAAGTTTATATTCCAGGACATTCTCCAGATGATCCCTACCCCTCAAATAAGACAGAAGCTACAAGCATGAAAGTCTTAGATTACCTCCTTTTCATTATTTAAATTACTACTGTTGTGTTCTTACAAAAGGACTCCAGAGTAAGTTGCAATTTCGATTTCCTTATTACATGACACTCCATCACATCACTTCTCTATTTTGCTTCCCTTCCCACTCTTCTCCAAGATCTCTCTCTACCTGTTTTTCTGCAATTTTTCTTCAGAGTTGTATTAACACACTACAATTATTCTGCTATAACAGAGAGAGGAAATTAGTCATTAAAACTTTCCTCCCCAGACAACAAAAGCTGATGTTAGAGCAATTTAAGATGGCTAATTAAGAAGTAAATCTGAAGCTAATCAGTCTTTAATTTTTCAACTTAGATCAATAGCAAGTAATGTAAAGTGGATTGATGTTGTGAATAAGTGGTGTATTTAAACTACAAGGGTCTTTACTAATGTTTCTCTGTATATTTCATTACAAAAATATTTATTTATTTATTTATTTATTTGTAAAATTTATTGGCAACCCATCTTACCTCAGGGTAACTCTGGGCATTACTGCCTCAGCTACAGAGGTTATAGATATATTTAGGGGGAAAAAATGGAAGAAGCTAAAGTTACCATCACATAGATCTCCATAAAAAAATGAGAGAAAAGGAGAAATGATTCTAAAGTTCAATTTTAAAATGAATGCATGTAGAAGAAGAAGAAAAAAATCCTCATGCGGCATTTTGGATCATGGGTATAATAACAAAAGAAGATAAGAAAAAGTGGAGCCCAACATATGCATATAGGAAAGGAACAAGCAAAAACACGATATACTGATAAGTTGTAAAACTACAGCCAATGCTGTAGGAGAAAGCATAGAGTAGACCAACCAAAATATGTGATTTAATGAAGTACACAAATTATTACAGAATATGATTATTACTTGTTTAAATAACTGAAGGGTGTGTTAAGTAAGCATAGAGTTTGTGGATAGTATTTCCTTATTTATTACCTTGGGTGGGGTTATACTAAACAGATGACTAAAGAAAAATGTATGTTGACCATGGAAATCTTGGTAGAGAATTACAATTAAAACAAATCATAGATGTCATCGATCTCGAAATGTTTATAAAACAGACAGGAACAATAGCAAATGTCTGGAAGCATATTTTTACACAACAATAGACACGGCCACATCATTATTTAAATGATTTCTTAATAGGTTCTTTCGTACTCTAAAATCAGCTGTTTCTAAAGTCGTCGTGTCACTTAAACTCAGTCTGGAGTTGCTGACATTAAATCATTATTAACTTAGTAGAAGGTGAAAAGCTCTCCAGTCCTGTGGTGAGTCACCTCTTAAGCTGCTGTACATCCTGAACTGATAAACAGCAAAATCAACAGCACAGGACAATTGACCTCATTTAACCCAGACTCAACAAGCTTCAAGAAAATGCTGTTCTACAATCCTTTGTCTCTACACAAATGTCCTTTTTTCATATACTATAATCTTAACACACTGGAAAATCTAGCTGCGATCCAGACAAAAGCTATGGGGAGGGGACATTCTTTTATAAAGCCCAATTTCCTGAAAAATCCTTCATAAGGAATTTGAAGAATATTTACTAAAGCCATGGCCTCTCCTATCCCGACTGTTTTGAGCATAAGTGTTGTATTCCATTTATCTGAACTGCTCTGAGTGGGCATGACAGGAAAATAACTGAAATTGATAGATAAAAACATTTGCTCCTTTAGATTTATAAGATTTCTAAGATAGGGAATGGGAAACTGGTTCTATGACTCACTGCTAGATTAATCTATTCTTGGTTTCTGCCAATTTTGCCTGGGCTAGCCAAATAGACTGGCCATTACAGAGATTGAAGGTCAACATTGCAGGGAGATCAAATTTTGGATGTCTGGAGAATATGTATGCAATCCACAGAAGGATATCTGAAGGATAATGATGTGTTTTTAAATGTACTTGTTGTCTCTAGCATTTCCAGATAACTGGATACAGCAATTAAATATATGAATCATAGCCAGAATGTACAATTGCTATATAGATTTCTGGGAGGATAGTTTCTTTACTGCCACTGTTTATACTGGGTTGATATCATTTTATATTCCTGTCTGAAGAATATCAATCCTTTAGAAATTAAATAAATATTTAATTTTTCCCTTTTCTTTTCAGAAAACATTCTGTTCCTAGCATAACTGCAACAGGTGTGAAATCTTATAAATCAGTCCCACTCAACATTAAAAGGTTGATAAATAAAATTAATTTAAGGCAGTGTTTTACTTCATCCACAATAATGCAAGAAACAAACTTCCATTTAAAAAATGTGAAGTGTCAATAAGATTCCTTAATAATACAATTTCCAATGAACAGTATGCTTTGTAATAAAGTAAGGTTTAAGAGATTTTTCCCTTTTGGCAGCATCTCTTCCAGGGAAATAGAAAATGGAACCTGCAATTGATAAAAGTTGATTCCCATATGTATATTTTATAAAAACATAAACTGGATACCATTAAAACTTAGATATTATTTCATGCCGTATCTATTAGAGAAGGAAGAATAATTTGAACAACATGTTCAGCAGATTCATGCACAGGATTCTATTCAAAAACTACATTTCCATTTACCTTGGGTATTCCTGAGCAGTCAAGCCACTTCTGGAAAATGTTTTCGATTGCCAGACCATACCTTCCAAACAAATAAAAAATTAATCATAAAAATGCAATGTATATAAGTGTGTGTGTATGTGTGTGTAATCTTTGGGTTATCACTATTTGTTCAGCAGCTATTCAAAGTTCTGACATCACTAAATGAAAGGTACTTACAATGGGACCTTGTAATTCTGTCTGTTGCAGTACTCCAGACACAGCATTGCTATTTCTGACAATCCTGCCAGGTTCCCACAAAACAAGTCAATGGAAAACCCGGGAGAAAGTTAAAAGTCATGTGAGGTCCTCATTTAACAACCCATGTGGCCCTTGCTTAACAACAAATGACAGAATTGTTGTTGCTAAGCGACTTGGTCACTTGATGTTGCTTAGCGATAGTAAATCCAGTCCCAGTTGCCATCATAACCTAAGTACTGCTTGGGTGTATATCTCTTGTGTGTGAGACATGCACCTATCTCCCCTTACACACACACACAGACACACATGATAAAAATAGAATAGTTGCATTCACTCTTAAGAGTTTATTAATTTTTCCATTTTTGTAATTTCTTCATACTTTTTATTAAAGCAGTTAATGAATGGGAAATTCCAGTTATTTAAAATTCCCTAATACGAGTTTTCATATGCTGCTCCTATGTACATTCATACATGTTCATCTATAAACACATTACTATATATAAATTGGCATTCTTTCTTTCTGAGTTCAAGAAGAGCAACTTAGGCATAGCTTTTACTTCTAACACGGAGGAGGACATGCTATGGTTGAATAGATGAATCTGGCATGATTTCCTATATTTTGCCCATAATTTTAATATCGTATTTGCTTTATTACATAGCTTTATTGATTGTTTTTGAAGAATTCTTTGTTTTAAATGATATTTTGATTTGTCAACCACTCAGAGCTTTCAGGACTAGGCAGTATACAAATGAAATGAAACAAAATGAAACAAGATAAAACAAAATTTAAGCACAGAGACCAAGATAAAGCAGTGAACCTATAAAAATATAAATATAAAGCAATTCAACTGTGTAGCTGCCTTAAAGATGGTTCAGCAGACAAGTACCTTAAACGCCCCATAAATATTTAGATAATAAGACAAGCTAAAATTAAAAGGCATTCGGTAAAATGTCAAACATAACAACAAAAGCAGTGCTCTGTGGAATCTAATCCCTACCCCTTTTAGTCCAGCAGTCTGCTCTCACAGTGGACAACAACTAACTGCTCAACTAACTGCTAACTGCTCAAGGAATTCACTGGTTTCCCAGCATAGAGCCTTCTACTGTATTACACAACTGTATTGTGTCTGTTTTGTTTGTACCCTTCAATTGGGTAAACAGCATTACATATTTTTTTAGCCAGTAAGCCTGAAATGGGCTATAGAATGTATTCCAAATCCAGGACCCATAATTCCTGCAGGATTGAAATTTGTTAAAGTTGTGGTCATTTCAATGCTGCCATGCTGCTGTTCCACAGCACTGCTGAGGAACAGCACTGCTGAGGTCAGCTGCAGTCGATGGTCACCATTTTCAGCACTCTCTGCCAACTTCCTATAAGAAAAGTCAATGGGAAAGTTGGCACTGGCAGGTATTTGCTGCTGTTCCCACTGCTTTTTGCCTGCTTGCATCATTTTGTTCCTTTGTTTAGATAAAGAAATTACTCTGAAATGAGGACCCAATGGGTCATGGGTTGCCTAATATACTTTAAAGCCCAAAACAGAACCGCATATGGTACATACTATGCAGATAATTATTAGATAATACAGGGTTCTATTTCCATCATGAAAGATAATAAGTACAGTATTTCTACTATAAACAGAATTCAACATTCAGAAGTCTAACATTTGTTCATTTGGCAACAAATTATTATATAGGAATAATTATATAATTATTATATAAATGAAAGTCCCGTAATTCAAACTTACGACCACAGTTGAACCCAAATTTATGTTGCTAAGCAAGACAATTGTTAAATGAGTTTTGATTCATTTTACTATCTTTCTTGGCACAGTTGTTAAGTGAATCACTGAAGCTGTTAATACAGTTTTTAAGTGAACCCGGCTTCCCATTAACTTAGCTTGCCAGAAGGTCACAAAAGGGGATCAGTGACCCTGGGACACTGCGATAGTGTTATGCCCCTGTTGGAATCTGATTCCGAGGGGGAGGTCGAGCAGCTGACAGGGAGTGGGAGTGTGGCTCCAGTGGCTGTGTAAGAAACTGGGGAAGGGCACAGTCCGCCTGGGCCTTTAGAAGAAGACCTAGGGCCATCCCCTCTTCATCCTATGGCATGCAGGCAGGAACGGAGAAGGGAGCAATGTGAATTACATGGGTTACGGTGGAGAAAAGGGCCCCGATTCCTTTCATTAGCTGCAGCTGGGAAAACAGGATTTTAAAACGGCATTTTGGCACACAGCACCTTGCTGGGAGCAAAGTGTGAATGATCTTGGTTTGTCAAGTATTATCTGGGTTCTGGTGTCTTCCCAACTGTGTGTGTGCAATTCCTTATCGTGCCCTGTCTCATTAATTGCTGTGGAGTGGTTTGTGTTGGTTTTTATTTATAATCTATATGTACTTTGGGTTCGGACTGAATTTCTTCCCTTTAGAAACTGTTCTTGGGAGAGTTTTTTCTCCAGCTGATGATAACTGGACATTGGGGGCCAAGTTGGAGGTATTCAAGGAACTTTACCTACTTTTGTGACTTTGTTGCTTTTGTGCCACGCCCCGGGTCATCACAGACCATCATAAATATGAGCTAGTTACCAAGTGTCTGAATTTTGATCATGGGTTTGCTGCAGTGGTCATAAGTGTGAAAAACAGTCACAAGTGACTTTTTCCAGTGCCGTTGTAGCTTTGAACAGTCACTAAATGAATGGTTCTAAGTCAAGGACTGCCTATAATCTGAATTAACTACATTTAATTGAATCTATATTTTTCATTCAATTACATTACATTTTGTTTTAGTCAGGTCCTGCTTACTCTTTATTAGAGTGCAGCATCCATTATTGAAAGCCAAATGCTGCTCCTAATTCCTGACACAATATCCTGCACCATTGTCCAAATTTGTGCTGGGATTCAGGCCTTAAGATATTTCAATAAAATTAGTAGGATAGCTTAACTACATAATTGATAAAAGTAGGATCCCTTCATTACTTTGTTATGGAATGAGTGTTACGTTACTGCTATTCATAGCAAATTTTGAACTAGCCCCCTCTGAGCTAGTTTCACAGTATATCAATTTTTAGGGCTATTGTACACCACAGGCACGTAACTTGAAAACTGTCTTTTAAAATCAGGATCAAAACAATGGCATTTTAGAAATTTAGGTTCAAGTCCGACAGCGTTTATTATGAGCAGATGTGAGTTGAATCAAATGCTATCTCATGCCATAAAAAATTGTGCTGCTTAAAAGGTGTATGGCACCTTTTAAGCCCCTCCCCCCCCAAAGCTAATTCCCTGTACAAATTGTATAGAAAAAAAATGTTTTTAAATCCAATAGAAAGTTGAGCAACTAATATTATCTGTTGTGTATTTGATTTATTTTTCATCACATTTCAGGCAGCTTTATTCATTTTGGTTGCCATTTCTTATTGTCTCATCCATTTGGGTGATCTTCAGTTACATTCACTTTTCCAAGTCTGCTCTGATTAAATTGGAGAATTAGTCTGCTTTCTGAGACCACAGCCTTGGAATTTTCCATTCAAATGAAATGGTTCTTTCTCGTATTGTACAACTTCCTTAAAGCAACGTTTCATTTGGATTAGATGAAGAATCCAAATTTTCTCAGTAATTTAAATAGGGGCTGACATTCTCTAAACGTTACCAATTCCCCTTTCTCTATTCCCCAGATTGTAACTTTTTACAGCCTCCTTGTGTCCAGCTGGGCAGCATTTGACTATTTACTTAAGGGTCAGGCATATTAACTCTCAGAAAGATCGGACAAATGGCCACTTAAAAATTAACCAGACCACATTGTCTCAGATCTCCATTACTTCAGCTTTTCATGTGATTATTTTTAGAATCTTTTAACCCTATACTATTATGTCCTGAAGGTTTATATTTATCTGCATAACAAATAGAAACCAATCCCTTTATCAGTTCCAAGAATCAATCGGGTTAGGACAATAGAGGTTTAATTTGTTTCTTCCTTTAATTATTTTTATTTGAAAAAATCAAGTGTGATGTTAACCCCAATAATATTCTATTATTTAGGAATAATAGAAAAATATTTATTATATAACAATTGCAAACTCTAGATATCCCTTTAATATATAAACCAATATTAGAGTACTTCATGTCAAATGAAGACATAAAAATTATTTAATGTGCTTCCACGTTAAAGGTTCTCATGGTGTAAAAGTATTATTGTGGACTAGACGTTACATTACAAAATAGAAAGCTATTACTGGGAAACACAATGCTAAACTACGTATTTTGGAAAAAAAGTTTGGCATACTGTGAAAGTTTGGCAATATTGTGAAGTATTTAAAAATGGTCACAAATGACTGCTTAAAATAAGAAACTGGGAATGGCTGGCATGAAGAAAAACATATTTCAAAGCTATAATATTAAAGCTATAATATTAAAGCAAGTGAATACATATGTTAATTGAATCCCAAAAATGTTGCTTATGCTCACATAAGCATTTTGTGTTTCATTTAATCAAGAGACACCTCCATCATAACCTAAAGTGCTTCTAAAGTATCATTTCATTTCAAAAGAAAACTCTTGTGTGATATAACAAGTATTTTTATGATGGGGAGAAGTAATAGAACAAGGTCTAAAATTCTTTCAGGTCAAAGAAATATTGTATATAATTAAATCCAAATTAACACATTTAATTTTACAAGTATAAAGCTCAACTCTTTTCTTAACTTTGTGTTAAGAATTAAAACTTATATTGTAATTAGTGGAAAAAACATAATTGCCAAAAATATAAGTGTAGATGAGAGTATACTTTATATGAATAAGATCTATTATTTTTGGCACCACACTTTATCTTCTCATTATTCATAATTCTGGCAGCATACTATATGTCTGGCCATAAAATAAATAGAACTGAAATCTTGCCTTTCTTTCTGAAGGGAAAATAAATATAATTTCAACTACTTTTACTGGAAATTAAAATATTCTTGGCATATTCTTAAACAGCCAATAGCTTCCTAGTTTTAGTAAAATCTTAATTGATAAATTTAGAAGGGAAAGAGTTAAGTTTATACAGAGATCCAAAATACAACTGACTGAAACAAATTAATTTCACCAAGAAAAACAGAAATACCTTTTTTTTAACAAGAAAGACAAATCCATTAAAAACTTCCACAATACTGTTCAAGCACATCATTAGTGGAAATAAAATTGATGCCATAACTGAGCACAATGTGTTTTCATAATTTACTATACAAAAACCAAGCCATAAAAATGCTCTTTTAATACAAAGTAAATGACAAAGCTTTGCAACTAAAGACAGAAAAATCAGAGGGCAGACACTGAAAACAAAGCAAGGCCAAAAAAGAATTGGGAACTATCCCAAGTGCTAGTTAGGAAAAAAAAATATATGTGGAAGCCCAATAGGTTCCAGGAAATTCTTTTGTCAAGAATATTAATGTCCTTCAACCAAAATGTTTTACCAGGTAAGCAGAACAGTTCTGACAAAGGTTTGTTTTTGGTTTTTTTGGTAATGCATGGGCTTTCACATTGTTTTTCTTACTGGAACTTGGGACACTCTTTTCCCTTTTTCATTTTTTGGAAATGAAAAGATAGGGCTGATCACAAACACAATCTACTTGTGTATGCGAGTGAGATCATTTGTTTCAACTGAATTTAGAACTGTTTTGGAATTTAAAAACCTAAACTCTGATCTCATGATGGGACCTGGAGCTCCTTTCTATGATTTTCCTTTCCCCATATTTTAATTCTCTTATAATAAAAGATATACCACCTTATAATTTAAACAGATAGCTATGAAACACTCCAATTCAACATCTTTCATAACTATGGTACTACTTTCTTAAGTGTTTTTGGCATATAAGATTATCTTAAGATATTCGCTGCAGAGATGCAACTTTAATACATTCCTGGAAAATTTACACACAAGGTTTTCATAAATAAAAAAATCTGAATCATGATGTTTAGACTCACATACCCTTTTAATTGGGGGAAATCTTCTAATAATAAATGAAGAAATTCCTGGATAAAAATAATAAAATTCTGTTATTGTTAAAAACAAGCACGCATAGCTACATTTTATAACTATTAATTTGACATTGAGCATTCATAAAAGGTAGATGTGCTTATGAAATTCTAAGCCACATATAAAAAAAGCAGATATAAGAAATGTCAAGTTTTAACAAGTATCTTCTTCAAATACAAGGCAGTACATTATATTTCCATACATTCTCATAATCAATTTAACATAATCACAAATACTACAGTACACTGAATGGCAATAAAAGAGAAGATTGAATGTAAATATAACTACCCATGTTTCCCTGAAAATAAGACTGGGCCTTATATTAATTTTTGCTCCGAAAGATGCATTAGGTCTTATTTTCAGCGGAAATGGGGACTAAATGCTTTCATTTGGCTGACAGTCTTAACAGGGCCTTATTTTTGAGGTAGAGCTTATATTTTGAGCATCCTGAAAAGTCATGCTAGGGCTTATTTTCCAGTTGGGTTGTGGAAACGGTATATGTATGGCTAGATAAACCATATGTTTCTCTGTTTATATATATAAATTAAAGGTATAGTTATATTTTTATATGTGACATTTAATCTCCTGTTTGTGATCTTTAGGTGTAAACTTGCGTACAACTTATTTGGTAATTTCAATATCATTCAAAGACAATAACCATAGGTCCAGGATAAACCCAACAAATGCAGAAACATGAACAAAAATATTATATATGTATATGAAGAGACAAAAACATATCCCATTATGAGGTGTACAAATGCTCAGATCAAGGGAATGCCGAATGACTATTGAAAAAGGGAAGACATGAGAAAAGGGGTAGAAAGAGTGGAGTATCTTACAGAAGTTAAAAAAAACCTTGCAGAACTTCATTCCACAGGATAACACAAGAAAATGGAAGATTCCATTATATTATGTAAGCTATATTTTAGAAGTTGAAGAGTTAATATTTTAACAAAAGAAAATAAGCTGCCCGTTGAGATATTAAAGTTGTGTAACTGGGTTACAAATGGCATCTTTTTCACTTTCGTAATACAAAATACAGAGATGCAGTTGAGGATTCCAAAAGACTGGGGTAGAGCTCCCCTGATTATTTTTATTATTAAGAAAAGCATGCTTCTGTCTGCATAGTTCTTTGTATCTGTAGCCTAACTGTACTTTTGGCTATGTAAAGATGTCACAATATTTTAGACAGTAGTACAACATTTTCCAATTATTATTCAACTGGATTATTATTCAACTGTATTATAATTAGTTTTAAATGTGTTAATCCATTTTGAAGTAAATCAATCAAGTACTGCTGACTGTAAATAAATAGATATAAATAATGTAAATGTTTTATGTCTGTAAAATCAATCAACACAATTACACAATTACATTAATTCTTAATTCACATTTTAATGCCCAAGATACACTAGTAGTATACACAGTGTTATTTATTTTTTACAGACTGTTGGAGAAACTAAAAACTGGAATATAATCAAAGGCTCTCCAAACTAACCATATATTTTAAAATGAAATACAAATGCAATTATATCATAGAGTAATTTTTTTCCTGATAGATGTTTGAATTATTGAAAAACATATTTTAAAAATCCAAGGGATGTGGATATGGATATATATATAAAGTATGTGGCTAGTTTCAGAATCCTAATACGTTTTCAGGCTTATAAATATGTCTTCTGAAATATCATTATAAAAACTCCATGCTACTAGAAAAGTACTTTATAAGAGCACAGAAACCAGATTTTAAAACATGATAAAACATGTATTTTAAACACGTACCAATGACATTAGGTATGAATTAGCTAATATACAAATTTAGCAGCTCAATGTTACATTTATTTCTTTATTTGACCAGATGTTATAATAAACAGATTAAACTCAGCAAAGGTATCCATTTTTCATCACCAAATTAAACATCAGCCTTAATTACACAAGTGGAATCAGCACTTCAAATTCATTTCTATTTATTTAAACTTACCAGCACTCCATCTATAACACAAATTTCATCAAAAAAATATTATTCAGTGGATTCTCTAGAAGAAACCAGAATGAACTCATTTTTAAACAAAAAAAAAATCCCTTCCTAAAGTTCCAGACTTATTTTCTACTCAGCTAAAATAAACAAAACTACTATTAAAAATATAACTGAGCTTGAAGTCAAAATGAAGTGGAGAAAAGCAAACTGATTAATGCTTCACATGTGAAGTCATTTCCTTGCACCTGTGGCTCAAATCTAGGAAAAATACTACAAATGCTGCTAGAAACAAGACTAGTATTCAGAATGCGAGAATTATTTATTCTTTCATTATTATACTGTCGTCTTCGTGATCTTAACTGGTAGGAATTCAACCTGATTTTTTTAAACACTAAAACATTGCAATACTTTTATTTATTCATATTTATTTAAAAATCATACTCCTATTTAGATATGAACCCTGTAACTTGCTGAAGATTTCAGATAATTCTTGCTGCTCTGTAGCGCAAAGAAGGAATGAATTCAAATCTAATCATCAAGTCACTGAAAATCCTGACATGGATTCCTACCAACTTATTTATATAGTCATAGTGCACTTTAGCTAAAAAATAAAACGAAAACAAACTTGTCCATTTGTATGATGTAACTGCCCCACCCTTTGCAGTGCCTAGCTGCCAAAAATAGTATTATTAAAAGAGCTGCCGGGGGCCATAAAATGGTTACCTGCTCCTGATCTCCCCTTACAACAGAACATATCTCAAGATGAATGAAAAAATTGCAGTCTCTCTAGCACAGAAACAGATCCATTGCGTGTGCACAAAAATCTACGCCTGTGTAAACATATTGTCTGAAAACACCATGAATCAAAGCTTAACTTGCAACCTTTTGGAGTACAATTAGATGAGTGTTAGGATGAAAGATAGGGAAATGTTGTTTTCCTCACTCTTACGAGATTTTGTTCCATTGTTTGTTGTGACATGAACATGTGGGATCTAGGACTTCAAAACCGTATGCCACAAGCCCAATTTCCTAGTAAGGAGAATGCTGAATTGCAGACTCTTGAGTAAGAAAATATTCTTACCACATCTAAATAACTAAAAAAATTATTTGATATTAGCTTTAAAAATCTAATTGGTAAACATTTGCCTCTAGGATAACAATGAAATGTTTCATATGGTAAGAGAGCAGCTGGGGAATTTATAAACCAGATTTCACAGCAGGCTGCTAAGCAAAAAGAAAATGACCAGCAGATTAGCATCTCCATTGTAACATGATCTTACTACAATGACTAATAGCCTTATGAGCTGAGATCCTCCAATGTTTTGCAATATTTATGTAATTTGCTAACCAAATTGATTTAATATCAGGCTGGCAGAGCTAAGTGAAACAAATTGAAATCTCTTACCTCTTCAATACTGTTCACATAAAGAAATAATGCATGGTGTTAGCTAGTGTATAGTTAGATTGCGGTACTACACTTTTCTCATTTGCAACTGATTCTTATTTGGCAACATATAAACACATTTAACTGTCCAAGATTTACTGTTAAGAAAATATATTTGTGGCTGAGGCATAAAATAAACAGAGCACTGTTGTCATTATAATGTTGATCAAGCCATGTTCAGAAAAATTGTTGAATGATTCCAGAGAAGATTTTTATTTTGCAATCATTATAAGTTTTGAGTGATAATGTAAACCCTGATTTGTAGGTCTCCAATTCTTTTCTCTAGGGAGAAATCTCACTTGCCTACTAGAAAAAAATCTAGTAACAAGTGGAAGGACAGAATAACTGCATATAGCAGAAGTCTTGGAGCTCTCTGAGATTGGTTGTTTGCTTGCGGACATTTCATTACCCAACCAGGTAATATCATCACTGCTAATAAGCATGGTGTTTGCTTCCTGTTCATAGATGTAGTCCTTGAATTACAACCATTCATTTAGTGACTATTTGAAGATATACCGATACTGCAAAAAGTGATTATGACAATTTTTTTATACTTACAAAGTCAATGGGGAAGCCAGTGTCACTTAAAAATATGATATTAACTTAATAATTGCAGTGATTCATTTAACAACTGTGGCAAGAAAGGTCATAAAATGGGGCAAAACTCACTTAATAACTGCCTTGCTTAGCTACAAAAATTTGGATCTCAACTGTGGTCATAAGTACACAATTGCTTGTCCTACCAGCTTTGGTGGGGGTGTAGATTCCTCCTTGGTGGTTCCTTGATTAGGGCATTGTTGTCTGTCTGATTGTCTGTCTGGCACTGATCCCTGTGATCACTAAGTCTAGGATGCTGGAGCTATGTGTTGTAATCTTTTGGTTTTCCTCCCTAATTTTTTATTGTCTTTTTTAAATGGTGCGCAAAATGTGGTTTACAGATAGTCTCACTTATTGACTGCCTTGTTTAGCAACTGCTCAAAATCGCGATAGTGTAAAAGAAAACAGCCTCTGCAATCAATCCTTACATTTATAGCCATTGGAGCACCTTATGGTCTGGTAATCGCCATTTCTGAGTTCACTGGCTTCCAACAAGTAGAATTAATGTAGAAAGCAGTTTGCAGTTATGTGAAATCTCATTTAATGATCCCACTGATCCATTTAACAACAAAGTGGAAGTGACATTGCAATTCTGGAATGGTTACATGATTTTTCACTTAATGACTGTGGCACTTAGCATTTGAATTGTTGGTCCCAATTAGGTGTCAGTAAGTAAGGACTGTTTGTATATCTATGTGTCTATTGTGGCTGATTTGTCGGAATGCCAGAATTTCTTTCTCTAGCATTTTTGGATTTGGCTTGGTCTACATACTGCTTTTGACAAGTAGTTACAATCCTTTCATTTGGTAGCTCCATTTCTACATGTACACAATACTATCAAAAATAGTTATTAGTTTGACTAGCCATAATTTTAAGCTATATTATTGATTATATAAGAAAGGTTCAAACACACACATCAAAAGGTCATTCTATTATGTCCTATTTCCAAACATCAAATTAAAGAAAATACTTTTTTGAAAATACTCTTGGCTTATATTTCTGGTTGACTGTTAAACCCTAATTTCAATGATTGTATCTTTAAAAAAATGTTTTCGCAATTTCCCATTTAGTCTTACCCAGTTTGGAACTGTATTTTAGAATCCCCATTACCATTCTACTACAATATCATAATATATAGAAGAGCAAGAATATGGGAGATAGAAACTGAAATTCCAAAATTTTTACCTTAGCCCATTTCCATGAATGGCATGAGAGGTTAGTTAGATCAGGGGTGTAAAACTCAAGGCCCAGGGACCAGATCTGGCCCACGGGGCTGCCCTGGAAACAGTGAAGGACCAGTCTGTGGTGCCTCTGCCAGCAAAAATGGAGCTCAGAAGAGCTGCCCGTGACTGTCCCAAGTTCCATTTTCATTGGCAGAGGGCTGCAGGAGGCCATCGCAGCCAATAAAGGAACTTGGGAACCAGTTTTCGCTTGCAGAGCACTTGAGCCCCCACTGGTGCCCCCAACACGAATGAAGTTGAATTGGCCATGCCCACCCTGGGCCCCGGAGGTCAAACAAATCCCTCATGTGGCCCTCAATGAAATCAAGTTTGACACCCGAGTTAGATATTATAATAAGACCTTTCCAAATTTTGTCATATTATTTTAATATTTTTATAAACTGAAGTCTCATGCTGCTCACCCTGCTCTGTTTGCATAATGCTATCTCAGAAGATCACATACATACTATTTAGTTTTCTGATATTCTTGGCCTTCACCAAGAAAAAGTGCAGAAATATACCTGAGAGAGTATCAGTTGTCCATGGAATGCTTGAACGTATTTTCTTAAAAAAGCAAAATATGCAGCTTCTCCAATTTTTTCTGTGAAAGTCCGAAGCAAGAAGTAACCCTGGAAGAAATCAAGACAGGACAGTTCTCTGCTTCAGATCTGCTCTGAACTTAGCAAAATGACTAACAAAATATCAGCATACAGTCATTATCTTGTATGGTATTTAGTTGGATCTGGCCAATAAATAATGGCAATGGAAACTTACAATCTACCACTTCTGATTTCTTTATTTTATTTATTGTTTGGGGTTTTAGGCTGTTTATTGATAACTGGTTAACAAAAATAATCAGTGAAATATTTCTAAACTATTCTTATCAAGAGCAGTTAGATAATTATGCAGGTAGTCCTCAGCTTATGATCATAATTGGGACCAGATTTCCATTGCTAAACAAGATGGCTGTTAAGTGAATCTGGCTTCCCTATTGACTTTGCCAGCCAGGAAGGTCATAAATTGCAATCACATGATCCCGGGATGCTGCAACTGTCATAAATGAATGTCAGTTGCCAAATTTTGATGACATCAAAATGTAACCCCAGGTCCAAGTAACACATGCTGCTAGCCTCCTTCTATGATTCATAGAGTCCACAGAAACGTTTTCTAGAACTCTGTTTTCTGAGCAGCCAATCTTCTTGGTTGTTTCCAAGGATCACTGTACAGGAAATTGCAGGATTGCATTATGTATTGAATGGAATGGTTTTTTTGCATGGAAGTATGAGTCCATCCCACTCTCTAAGCTTTAGAAAAATTCTGAAGGTATATGGTGCAGATATATACACCTGCATTTCTGAATGCATTCTGCCAAATCACAAAATTTGAACAGGTTCATATTAGATATTTTGGGGCTTTGAAAATGTAACATCAGCAGGTTAAATTTCTGTGCATAAACATTTGGTTTCAACAAGGCATTCTGACCTTTAGGTAATGAACCTGCATGAAGATTTTTTCAGCATTGAGGCCATGTTTGACTACAGAAGAACCAAATTCAACTACTTTCCCCGTTTTCTCTTTGTTTGGCCTAAAAGGGTATAAAACAGTAATATCATTTTAGACAAAGTAACAAAAATATATTTACTATTTCATAAAATTTCATTATCAAAGCACCTGATTAAAAACAGGAACAGCATAATATTTGATTCACGGACTCGGTTCTGAAACTTCTGTTCAATTAAACTTTCTTTGTGGAAAAGTTGTGCAATGATACAATTTTCTACTGTTATATTGTATGCGTGGCTAAATAAACAGCTGACACTGAACCGATAGCCCAAGTTAAGCTGGTGTGAAGCTACATAACTCTTCTCCCAGACATTATATCATGTCACATGGCATTCTGCTAAGATATGTTATACAGACAGGATCATCACATCATAGCAAAGGGAAATGAGGAGAGATGGAAACATTCACCATGAGAGGAAAAAATCCAGCTACACATTTTGATTGCTTTTATCCAAACTTCATTTTAGCAGCTCATAAGGCTGTACATATCAAATAAAAACATCTTTCATCTATGTTTACCACAGGGATCCCCAAACTTGGCAACGTTAAGACTTGTGGACTTCAACTCCTAGAATTCTGGGAGTTGAAGTCCACAAGTCTTAACGTTGCCAAGTTTGAAGACCACCGGTCTACCATGTTTAAAATGTGCCAGGTTTTCCCTCATTTTTTTTTCTATTTTGTAATTTCTTCCTTTAAAAAACAATGACATGCTAGGTTTTGGTCTCCAAATTTTCATTCAGGAGGTCTGCAATATCCTCTACCAGTTCTGATTGATAAGATTCTTCATCAATTAATGGTCACTCCCTATAGCTCTGCCAGAAATGCATTCATTTACATAATTTTTATACTAGCCGTATCATTAAATTATTCTGTTTAGAACAATTTAAACACAGAGACCTTGTTCCACTACAGTTCAAATGACAATGTGCTATAGTGAAGCATTTATATAAGTTCTCTTGAAAGCTGGTTTCTATACAGGTAGTCCTCAACTTATAAACATTTGTTTAGTGACCAACGTTACAATGGCACTGAGAAAATAACTTATGACCATTTTTCAAATGACCATTAGGTATCCCCATGGTCAGGTGATCAAAATTCAGACACTTGGCAAATGGCATGTATTTATGACAGTTGTAGTGTCTCAAATTCATGGCATCACCTTTTGCAACCTTCTGACAAATACATCACTTGCTGTTTTGCAAACAAAAAGCTAGCAGCAATCCATTATTTTGGGGGGTTATGTTTATTGGCCAATAAATTACACCAAATTATTTTAGCTTATCTCATTGTCTTTTGATCCTGGGAGTTGCTCCAATTCCTTTATCTACTTTAATTCTTCTTTCTGTACAGTTTCCAGCATAAATAGCAGCAGAATGTTGGTTTTATGTTACATCTTTGACATTCATATGGCAATATATCACATGTTTTAATAGTTGAAAAATGCTAATAAAATTGAACTTATTTAAAAAGCTGCAGTAAATGGCAGGTATGCTTCATCCTATTTCTCAAAGTAGCTAAA
This sequence comes from Pseudonaja textilis, assembly GCF_049901715.1. NCBI lineage: Eukaryota > Metazoa > Chordata > Lepidosauria > Squamata > Elapidae > Pseudonaja > Pseudonaja textilis. The sequence continues at coordinate 198,510,204 of NC_141991.1, read as the reverse complement.
GCGTGGTTTTAAAAATTCTTTAATCACAAATTAAAATGTAATTGAACTGAAAGGGTATATAAAATCTACAAGGTCCAACTCCGTTCAGAAATGTGAACTGAAGCAACTGGCTGCCCATCTTCCAGAGTTAGTCCTCTATCACAACAATCCATACACACACACACACACACACACACACACACACACACACACACACAAACATGTATACATTGTAACAAAAGCAGCCACCACAAGGCCCCCTGTCAATCAACAACTGCATGGAGGCTAATGATAAGGCAGCCTCTTCCATCCACATCTATTATCAAATGGCAAACCACTCAAAATCACTCAAAACTAGGCATGCACGCCCCTAACTACCTCTATTCCAACCACAACTGACCTTAAATGCAAGCTACTCAATGCAAGAAGCCTTGTAAATAAAATACCTGAATTTCTCCTCTTACTAAATATGGCTAAATTCTACATTATATTTGTCTGTGAAACATGTCTCAACGCATCTCTCCCTGACTCCATTACCACAGTAAGAGACTATCATGTTTATCGATCAGGTCATGAAATCTATAGTGGAGGTGGTGTTGCTATCTTCTATAAAAAGTTCCTACATCTAAAAAACATCCAAGTTACCCAGGAGCTTGCTATCCCTGAGACCATCATCTGTGAACTGTCCTTAAATATCACATTTCGGTTCTTACTATGTTACAGAGCCCCTGATTATGACATCGAACATGCAAACAAGCTAAATATACTACTAACATGGGCAGCATCCTGCCCACACGCTTTTATCTTTCTTGATGACTTCAATCTACCTCATATTAACTGGACCCTTAACAAATGTACAAATAAATCCACACATACAACCTTCTACAATGCAGTAACAAATCTGGGACTAGAACAACTAGTAACCAACAACACTAGAATTAACAACTGCCTCGATCTCATCTTCTGCAATAGTTTGAATTCAATTTACGGAATACAAATTAAAGAACCGTTTTCCAACAGTGACCACAACATGATTGACTTTTGTCTCAACATAAGTCCACACAAAAATCATCACAACAATGGAATCCCCAATTATAACTTCAAAAAAGGCAACTATGATCTTATTAACAATGATCTATCATCCCTTCATTGGCAATTTCTATTCTCTGGATGCAATACTGTAGAAGACCATTACAAGATATTTTGACTTGAAGTCAAAAGAGTCATCAAACTATATGTACCATTAACAACTCCCAAAACCAGAAAAAACAAATTACCCATAACAATAAGGAAGCTTCAATCCAAAAAGAAATCACTTTGGCAGAAAAACAAATCTGGTCATGTTGCCAACTTCAAAAGCCAATACAAAAATGTATGCCACCAGATAAAAACTGAATGCACCAATTATCACATTAAACAAGAAGAAAACCTTCTATGCACCAATTCCACCCGCGCTTTCTACAATTTTGTAAATAAAAACTAAAAGACTCAAAGTCCATCCCACCCCTGATAGGACCTAATGGTAAAGATTGCAACGACGACACTATTAAAGCCAACCTCTAACACATTCTTTGGCTCAGTATTTGTAAACAGAAATGGATCATGCCCAGTATTTCCTAGTCAAACCACAGACAACTACAATGATCTAATACAATTTTACAGAAGACAATGTTGAAAAAGCACTACGCAATCGAAAACCATCTCTATCTATTGGACCGGACGGAATATGTACCTACTTCTTAAAAAAGCTATCCACTGCCATAGCCGAACCTCTAAGCATAATCTTTGAAAAATCTTTCAGGACCAGCTCCTTGCCAAAACTATGGTCACAAGCCATGGTCATCCCCATCTTCAAAAAGGGAGAACCCAGCCTAGTTGAAAATTACAGACCAATCTCCTTATGCTGCATCTCCTGTAAAGTCATGGAATCAATTATTAACCAATCCATCATCCTCCACTTAGAGACAAACAACCTACTCTCCAATAAACAATTTGGTTTCAGGAAAAAACTATCCTGTAATCTGCAATTCTTACACTGCAAAAACATATGGACTATACAACTCGATCAGGGCAAAGCAATAGACGCAATCTACATAGACTTCTGAAAAGCCTTTGATTCAGTGGTACACGACAAACTACTCCTAAAACTAAAATCTTATGGTATCTCTGGACAACTGCATAACTGGATAGAAGCATTCCTGTCAAACAGACAACAAATGGTCAAAATTGGGAGTGTCCTATCAAATTCTGTACCTGTCAACAGTAGTGTCCCCCAAGGCAGTGTTCTAGGACCAACTCTCTTCATACTCTACATAAATGACCTCTGTGATCATATTAAGAGCAACTGCGTGCTTTTCGCTGATGATGTAAAGCTATTCAACACCACAGACAATACTGCTACCCTTCAAAAAGATCTTGACTATGTATCAGAATGGTCAAACAAATGGCAACTTCAAATCTCAACAAATAAATGCTCTGTCCTACATATTGGCAAAAAAAATCAGAAAATAAAATGGAGGCTGAATAGTCAAGACCTTGTTGATGATCCAAACTCTGTCAAGGTCTTGGAGTACTCATCTCTAATGACCTAAGTGCTAGAGCCCACTGTAACTACATAGCCAAAAAGGCATTAAGAGTTGTTATCCTAATCCTACGTAGCTTTTTCTCTGGTAATATTACACTAATAACTAGAGCATACAAAACATTTGCTAGACCAATACTCGAATACAGCTCATCAATCTGGAATCCACATTATGTATCTGATATTAATACAGTTGAGAAAGTCCAGAAATATTTCACAAGAAGAGTTCTCTACTCCTCTACTCGTTGCAGAATACCTTATGCCACCAGACTCGAAATTCTAGACCTAGAAAACCTAGAACTACGCCACCTTCGGTCCGATCTAAGTATAGTATATAAAATCATACATTGCAATGTCCTACTTGTCAATGAATACTTCAGTTTCAACCATAACAACACAAGAGCAAACAATAGATACAAACTCAAGGTTAATCGCACCAAACTTGATTGCAGGAAATACGACTTCAGCAGCAGAGTGGTCAATGTCTACCTGACTCTGTGGTTTCTTCCCCAAACCCCCAAAACTTTAACCTTAGACTGTCTACTATGGACCTCACCCTTTTCCTAAGAGGTCTGTAGGGATGTGCATAAGTGCACCAACGTGCCTACCATCCCTGTCCTATTGTTTCTTTTATTTCTTTTATTTTTCTTATATGTATCCATGTATTCATAGCTATGTTTTTTACTTATTCCTATTATCTTGTACGCAATTGACAAAATAAATAAATAAATAAAAATATGAGAATTGAATTTGATTATTTAAATGGGAATGGAAGCTAGGAAGCTAGGCATGTTGGAGGTGAGAATCCAAAAGCACAGGCTCTTCAGTTTCTTATGATCTATTGATAACACTGTGGGTAGATAGAAGGCAAAGGATTTACTGGTGCTCCTTATTCACTATCACTCTACCTGATGTTTGTCTAAGACTGTGCTTTTCAACATTAAACGACTTTAATGACTTCAGCTCCTAGAATTCCCCAGCCAGCTTGGGTGACTTCCTTCAGCCTTCACACTCACACAGAGCATATGTTCTTAGACTCTCCTTCTCATAGGATATAGCTAGGTGGGTGGTAGGTTTGGCCTAAAAATGTCATGCATGTCCTGTACATCAATCTCCTTTCTATTATAATTATAAAACCGGCTTCACTAATTCTTGCTGGACTTAGATTTACACTTTCAGGAAAACTCATAATGGTTGGACAGCTAACCTGGACGTCAAACAGGAGCTGGGCACAGTGAAAGACTCTCAAGACAACTATCGTAGCAGAGAAATATTAAAAGTAGAAAGCTTTGAAATCCCCAACTATAGGCATAGACATTATTTTGATCTGGTCATTCTCTTTAAGGCTTATTTAACCGAGGAAGATTTTTAAAAAGTAGGAGGAGTTGAAACTAATCCTTTAAATGTTCTTAAAACCCTCATATCAGTTCTTGGCTCTAAGTTTGGAAGTTATATCAGCTAATGAATCTCAGGATTAACATACATCTCTTTGAACATTGCAAACTATATAAAATGGGTTTTGAGAAGCTCCCTGGCATCTCATCTTTGGAAGTGACTTCATCAGGGTTGTGTAGCCCTTTAGATCCGAGAGCAAAATGTATCTTCTCGGCTATACAGGTAGTCCTCGACTTCTAACCAAAACTGAGCTCAGAATTTCCATTGCTATTCAAAGCAGTTTTTAAGTGAGTTGTGCCCCATTTTATAACCTTTTTTGTCACAGTTGTTAAACGAATCCCTGATGTTAATGACTCATGCTGTTGTTAAGTGAACCTAGTTCTCTTTGACTTTACTTGTTGGAATTCACAAATGGTGATCACACGAGTCCAGGACATGCAACTGTCATAAATATGTGTCAGTTGCCAAGTACCTAAATTTTAATCACATGACCTTGGGGATGTTGGAAAGCTCATGTGAAAAATGTCTATGGAGATTCTCAGTCATTCAGGTCATGGTTGTCCCAAAGGTGTTTATTTCAAGAGGCAACTGGACTTTCTGGTTTTTCTTTGAAGACATTTTGAGCTGAAGAAGCTTCTTGGATGAGAAGCGAAACAGCTTCAAAGAAAAACAAAAATGTCCAGTTGTCTCTTGAAAAAGCTCCTGTGAAAAATGGCCATAATGGTCATGTTGCTCTCTGTAACTGCAACCCAATGCTAGAAAAAAACACCCAGATTTTTCACCTTTGAATCTGAAGGACAGAAGAGACCACTTAGGTTTCAACATGGGGAGAAGTTTATAATGAATGCATACAGTCCCTTGTATGAAACATTTAATTTTCAAACTGGGGTAGTTTGAAAACCAATGTGGAATGAATTTCAGTGGATATACTGTTTCAGAATAAAGTCTTGCTCTGCACAGAGACTTCCTATACACAATTGTCTAGACTAGAGATTTGGACTGCAACCTTCTGTGAAGCATTACACATAAATACATGAATAGCAGTATACTCCAATCTAAATTCCATGCATAACTATGCATGCTATTGGAAGGCTGGAGTCGTTTCATGGAATAATAAAACACAAGCAAAGCCAACCATGAATTAACCATTCCTCTGAACAATTTCAAAGAAAGGGGTTTATACTTTTAAGACTTGGAGCATAAGCACAGGTAAACTGTAGTGCCAAACCCAGCTTCAAGTCTGTATTCAACAGTACATAATAGAGTCAGTATGTTTTAGAACCAATCAGTGAATTTCACATTTAAGAAACAAATTTTAGGCTGAAGGAAAATAAATAGATAGATAGATAGATAGATAGATAGATAGATAGATAGATAGATAGATAGATAGATAGATAGAGGCAGGCAGGCAGACAGACAGACAGACAGACAGACAGACAGATGTAGATGTAAACAGAGATAGGGATAGGGATATAAATAAGTCTTTTACATTTTAATATTTTCAGTATTCTCTGTGATGGTTTTGCAGAAAACAGAAAGCTCTGATCAAACAGAATTTGTGGTTCAAATAAATAAATAAATTATGTGAGAAAGGAAATATTTTATTCTTTTCTGAAATCAACATTTAAGACGGTTAAGTTTCTTTTTATGATTCCAGTAGCACCTTACAGCCAAAACTTATATAGTCAGAAATTAATCCCACTGAGTTTCACAGGACTGCATTCCAGATTTATTTTCTTTAATTTATCTTCACTATCCTTACATCACTTTGGCTCATTCAAATTTTCCAATATCCTCTTTGGGAGAAAAAAAAAAGGCAATGACTTAATCTGATCATTTAGACATGCTTAGTTTTCCGAGGAAAAACAATCTGGAAGGGGAAGACACAGCCAAAGTAAGCAGCCTGAACGATACCTTAAAATCTGCAGATCCCCTTCTGAATTCTGCACTTCATCCATAAGACGGTACCAGCGCAACAAAGTTTTCAGGTCCTGTTGCTCTTTTGCTTCAGTGACTGACAGCTGCTAGGGACAACAAACATACTGTTCAGTGTTAAATTATCTCCTGGTTTTTTTCCAATAATTTCTGAATGGAAAGCATAACAAAGGTTATGTTGTACTGTTAATATAATTTATGTATAAATTTGCATCTGTATCTGGGCATATATATGTATACACAAACACATTATGTACACATGCACCATACATTTAAACATGGTAGGACAGAGGAATAGCAGAGGCTTTGCAGAAGTGAAAATAACTGTTCCAAATATTAATTTGGGATATATTTAGTTCTAATAACAGTTTATACTGTGCATAAGTAATATTGCTCTAGGGATCCCTTATGTCTTCAGGCTGTCTGGAAGATTTCTCTTTTTAGATAAATGCAAGTTGCTGCTGCAAAGAGAGAGTAGAACCTCTGCATAAAGAAAAAAACAAACAAAGCAATTTCAAACTCACAGAATGTATTATATGAATGTGTGTCTGTCTGTATATGTATATGTGTGAATCAACATGATGTAGTGGTTGAGGACATCAGACTAAAACTGGGAGATAGGAATTCTGGTTCTGCCTTAGATATGAAACCAGCTGGATGACCTTAGGCCGGTCACTCTCTCTCTCAGCCCTAGGAAGAAGCTAAGGGCAAACCACTTCTGAAATCTTGACAAGGAAACTGCAGGCACCTGTCCAGGCAGTTGTCAACCCGTCTTGAAGGCACCCCCATCTCCTAAGAGTTCTCTGATTTTGCAAGCAAAATGCCTCCTCCCCCCAAAAAGAAGGAACGGGGAAGCACACCAAAATTTCAGCAATTGAGGCAGGTGTTCTAGTCATGACAGCTTGCAGAGTCAATTTGCAGAGTCAATCTCAAGATGGAGATTTCAGACTGAGAGTTATTAATCACTGCAAGGTGTTACAGGCATCAAATTATTCATGGTATACTAGACCGAAGAAATAATGGCTACTTTTTCAGTTCTGAAAGTATGAAGGCCATCTGAGTCTCAGATTTACATCCTGTCATAAATGGCTTAGCAAAGTGATACTGAACATTTTTTTAAAAGAAACTTCAAGATAGACTTCAAAAGAAAATTGAACTTAGCACTTGTACAGAATATAAATTAGAGGTTTTAGCAGGACTACCATTGGATCAAAGAAATTTTAGTAAACTAATTTCATACTATTGGTCAATTAATGACAGGCTCCCCAAAAGAAGAGAGATAAGTGGTGATTCTTCCAGGTGGATGTACTTCGACTTATGATCACAATTGAGCCAAAAAATTCTGTTGTTAAGCGAGACATTTGTTAAATGAGGGTTGCCCCATTTTACAACATTTCTTGTCACAATTGTTAATTGAACCACTGCAGGTGTTAAGTTAGTAGCAATAGCAATATCACTTAGACTTATATACCACTTTATAGTGCTTTACAGCCTTCTCAAAGAGGTTGGCATATTGCCTCCAACAATCGGGGTCCTCATTTTACCCACCTCAGAAGGATGGAAGGCTGAGTCAACCTGGAGCCTGGTGGGATTCGATCTGCCAAATTGCAGTAGGAGTAGCTTGCAGTACTGCACTCTAACCACTGGGCCACAAAGGCTCATTATAAGTAACAGTTATTTAGTGAATCTGGCTTCCCCATTGACTTTCTTGTCAAATGGTCTCAAAAGGTGGTCATGTGACCCCCATGGACACTGCAACCATCATAAATATGAGACAGTTGCCAAGCACCTGAATTTTGATCATGTGACCACAGGAATGCTGCCATGGTGGTTAAGTGTGACAAATGATCACAAGTCACTTTTTTCAGTGCCGTAACTTTGAATGGTTACTAAATGGATGGTTATAAGTTGAGGACTACCTGTACTAAAATATATTGGCTTTTTTAAAATCTCAGACAAGACACATTTCCAACATGAGACAGGCAGAAAAAATATTAACTCTGTAATATGCTGCTCCGTGTAAAATAATATTTTTTTACAAATCTGTTATCTAGTTAACTGGAAGCTTTGTTAAATATTTCAAACATCTACCAATGGAAGAAATTAAATATTTCAAGCCCTGGTGTATAAAGATGTGCACTAATGCACATTATATGTTACACAGAGATGCTTGTCCTATCATACAGTGGCTGTAGAATAATGTTGTCAAGCTAGTTTTTAGAGTGACTACTGAATCAATAGCAATAGTCTTTCTTATCTTACAAATGAAGGTGAATATACATGTCCCAGACAGTATAATGTTGCAGGATCGGGGTCAGTCACCGGCACTAGAGGTTTTGTCTTCCAAGCTTTCCGACTCGTGCTGGAGCCCACTGACAGGGAACTTCTGTCCAGCAGAGGGTGTGCTGTTCTGTGTGTGCCTGTTGTACATGGCTTTTTAGATGTTGATTGGGGTGTGTTGATGACTGGATTTTAACTTTGCTTGTGCTGCTCAGCCATGGCCTTTTAAGTACTTGATAAATCAAGTACTTAATCAAGTACGTGGTAAATCAGCACTCCTGTTGACTGATGAGGGGTCTGTTTCCCAGACTTCAATCACTTCCCTGGCTGTTTTTGTGCCTGTTCGTCCAACAATTTTAGTAGGTGCAAAGTTGAGAACCAACCGAATACCCAGCAAACCAAATAGCTGAATTCAATTCAAGGAGAACCACAATCATTAGTCACAAGCTATCTGCACAACACGGTGGGGGGAGATCATATAGGGAGAAAGCTAACCACAGATTGAAGAACACAAGTGAGCCATCAGACGAAGAGACCCAAACTCACTGGTAGCCTCACACTGCAATGAACAAGGACAGACATTCAATGTTGCAGCTACTAAGATTGAGCAGGCACAAAAACAGCCAGGGAAGGGATTGAAGCCTGGGAAATCAGGCCCCTCATCAGTCAACAGGAGTGCTGATTTACCACTAACATATCAAGTACTTAGAAGGCGAGGGCTGGGCAACACAAGCAAATGGCCGCCGACTTAAAAACCAGCCATTAGCACACCTCAATCAGTATCTAAAAAGCCACATACAATAGGCACCATATAAATACCACACACAGAACAGCATACACACTCTGTTCGAGAGAAGTTCCCTGAAAATGAGTTCCAGCATGAGTCTGAAAGTTCGGAAGACAAAACCTCTGGACCTGGTGACTGACCCAGATTGGATCTTTCATATCTTCTTTGCAGAACTTTGATTCTTTATTTTGTAGGTCGCCCAGAGTCATCATGAAAGGGAGATGGGCGGAATAAAAATGTGATAAATAGTAACTAAATAAATAAATCAAGAAGGGGAAGAAAATGCAGAGAACTCCATAAAAGACTAGAAAAACTCAGTCTTCAAAATCAAATTGGAGATGGTTGGGGGGGGGGATCAGAAAGTGAATATAATAACTAAAAGTTAAATTAATTTAGCAAGATGAGAGACAGCTTCAAAAGTTAATTTGATGGTGTTAATTTGAATGGCTGTGATAAAAGTCAGTCAAGTGAAATACATTAATCAGAAATTTGTGAAAGTAGTACATTTATTTGGTCTAGATAAATTCATGTTACAGTAGAGATTAGGTCTTGAATGTTTGAAGCAAAATTAATTAACAATATTGAAGTCAGGGAATGTGATGGTGGATTTTGGACTCATAACACAAATACAAGAATTGTTGGGGGGGTGAAATCAGGGGTGGTATTCTACCAGTTCGCACCTATTTGCTAGAACTGGTTGTTAACAGTCTAAGCAGTTCGGAGAACCGGTTGTTAGAAGAAATTACTGGTCTAATCCTGTAAGAAAGGCAGGAAGGAAACATTCTGGTGTTGCTTACAGAAACTGCCTCTCTGTTAACCCTTATTACAATCTTGGCAGGAGTAGACTTCCTGTCTCAGGAAGGGCTTTGGAGTTTTTTTTCCCCTCCTTTGCTGGTACTTTGCTTGTGTGGAGTGACCATTGAAAAAAGTGACATGACCATTTTTAACACTTATGACTGTTGCAGCATCCCCACAATTACGAGAGGCCAGGTGAGGAGATGCGTGCCTTGATATGAGTGATGTTGAGTTGGCCATGCCCAGCCAGTAACATGACCAAGCCATGTCCACCCAGTCACATGATCACCAAGCCACGCCCACCAACTAAGCCATGCCCACAGAACCAGTTGTTAAAAATTTTGAATCCTACCCCTGGGGGAAATCCTGATGTTTGGGAATTTGGGCAACCCACTTCTCTCTCAAACTCAATCTCATCTTATGTAATGCTCTATAGCAGGGATCCCCAACCACCGGGCCGCGGACTGGTACTGGTCTGTGGAACATTTCCTACCGGGCCGCCGGTTTGCTGGGTGCCGCCATCTTGTTTGATGAGAAAGTGCTTCCGGGTGAGCTTTTCCAGCTGGAAAGCGGCGTTTGGGTCCTGAAGGAATCCTCGCGCCTTAGTTACATCGAAAGGGGGGGGCTTCAAACGAAACTAAGGCGCAAGGATTCTTTCAGCACCCAAGGCAAGGCGAGCCGAGTGACGTCCCAAAGCCGTCCTGAAGCGAAGCCCATCGACAAAGGTACAAAGGAGGAGTTGAAGGTGGTGGGGAGAAGCGGGGGACGGCTGGCTGACCGGTTGCTCGGCTCGCCTTGCCTTGTCATGCGTGCTGATGCCGGTACAGGGCCGCGGATCATTTTGTGGGCCGTGGCACAAAAAAGGTTGGGGGCCACTGCTCTATAGGACCAAAGGAAAGGCTTGGTAGTTAGGAATTCTGCATGTTTTTGCCTTTTATTCAATCACTGGCACTGGAGATGTCACTTGTCTCCATTAGATATTTTGTTTTATCTAAGCATGTTTGGGAAGCTCACAAGCAGGATATGAAAGAAATTTTATTTGGCTGCTTGTCCTAACTTTCCTAATCTAGTTGCTCCTAAATTTTTGTGACCTGTCAGACACAATCACTAGGATTATCTGTCAGATGAGTTCTTGCAAGCTGAGCCTTGTTTTCAATTGCCTCTGACATTTTCCAAACATCATGATTTCCTCCCGCACCTAATGATTCTTGTATTTGTATTATGTGTCCAAAATGTTTAAGCTTTAGCTAAATTATTTGTGTTTCCAGTGATCAATCCTGTTTTACTTCTTCTAATACTTAAGGCAAAACCTCTACACTAATTAGGAAAGCGTACTTGAATAGGATATGGCAAAACAGAAGTGACTCTAGGTTTATTGATTATTTGGCTATCCAACTCCCAAACTGCTTTGGGCAGCTTGCAATTAGGAAAAACAAAGAATATACACACAGAGGTACATACACAGAAACATATACACATATAAGATATAACAGTTCAGTATAGAAAAGTAATCAAGATAAGATCAATACACAAGCAAAAGCGAAAAAGGTAGCTCTAGAATCATCCTATCTCCAAGACCGGGTAAACAACCAACTCTACAATTCTTTCATGAACAATAAAAGGGTTGGAGACTTGGTAGAATCTCTGGATGAAGATAATTCCAGAGGGCCAGGAATTCCAGCAGGCTTGACATGTTTGCCAGGTGCCACAAGATGACATTTGCTTAATTGATAAGATCAAAGGTTGGCAAAGGAGTGAAACAAAGCTCCATACTCATCCCTTGTTTATTCAAGGGAATGCAGAATATGCAGAATATACATTGAAGGAAACTCGTGGGTTGGAAGAGGATTTTGAACCAGGAGACACAAACATCAATAAGTTGTGCTATACTGAAGACACTACTCTGGTAGCTGAAAGTGCAAATAATCTGCAAAGCTCTAACAATGAAAGTCAAAGAGTACAAAGAAAAGACAAGGCTAAGCTTTAAAAGCACAATACTAATAACAACATGTACAGGAACCTGGCAATGAAGATACTGAAGGTGGATAGCTTCTGCCTTTTGGGATCAACTATGAACAGTAAAGGAACAATCAAGAAATAGGCTTCAGACTAGCAGTTGGCTAGATAGCAATGAAAGCTCTGGGAAAAATATTCATGCATCATGATGTGTGTGTGTGTGTGTGTGTGTGTGTGTGTGTGTGTGTGTGTGTATCTATATATCTATATGTATATATATGTTTTCGTAGATTTTCACGGGTGCGGGTATGTAGGTCTAGGTGTGTTCGGATCTTTTCCCATGTAAGATTAAGAGTATCTTGGAGACGTTTCGGTGAGGTCTCACTCGCCATCCTCAGACTGGTGCTTTCAGCTTCGTGGCAGTGCAAGCAGTGTGTGATCGGAGCTGCCGTCTCTCTATAAATACCAGTATACCAGAATGAAATAAATAAATAAATATATCTATCTATCTATCTATCTATCTATCTATCTATCATCTATCTATCTATCTATCTATCTTTGGTTGTTCGGGTTTTCTCCCGCGTAAGATTCAAAGTATCTAGGCAACGTTTCGATGAAGTCTCATTCATCATCATCAGGCCTCTGTCTTCGGTTCTTGCTTTTCAGAGTGATGTGAAATTGCAGCTGCTTTTTTCTTTCCAACTGCCAGTGGGGGTGGGACTTGATTGGGTGGGGGCTTGGCTGTGTTCTGATTGGGTGGCGGTGTCTTCTCATTGGTGGGGGGCCTGGCTGTGTTTTGATTGGTTGGGGGTTGGCCGTGTTCTGATTGGCTGGATTTCCTGCTGCCCGGCTTCGAGTTCGAGGTCGCGCTGCATCTCCATAGTGGGTGTCGGCCTGCTTCATGTATGGCTCGGAGGGGTTTGAAGTGGGCAGTGATGAGGTTGCAGTGCAATGATCTTGCTAATTCTGAGAAGAGAACAAGAAAACGGCAAAGCCCTCCTCCCATATATAAAAGGCACTACAGACAGAATTAGCAAGATCCTCCAAAAACACAACATTAAAACAGCATTCTGCACAAACAGAAAAATATCCACCATCCTAAGAAACCCCAAAGACAAAGTCGAATTAGAAAACCAAGGAGTATACGAAATCCCCTGCACTGCCTGCCCTGCCACATACATTGGACAGACTAACAGAAGAATAAGTGCACGCATTGAAGAACATAAGAACTCAATCAAAAAAGAAGAAACGACCTCTTCCCTGGTCCAACACCTCAAAGCCACAGGACATGAAATTGACTTTAAAAATACCAGAACTATTGCCAAAACCGAACACTTCAACAGCAGAATAATCAGAGAAGCCATAGAAATAGAAAAACGCCCACACAGCATGAACAAACGAGATGACACCTCCCGCCTCCCAGCCATTTGGAAACCCGCCCTCATGAACAGACAAGTACCTAACATGAAGAATGACACCAGACCCACACCCATCAGAGCCACACAAGATGCCACCACCACACTCCCATATAGAAAACAGACTCACACCCACTCAGAAGATGAGACACAACCATGGACCAGAAGCTACACTGCAACCTCATCACTGCCCACTTCAAACCCCTCCGAGCCATACATGAAGCAGGCCGACACCCACTATGGAGATGCAGCGCGACCTCGAACTCGAAGCCGGGCAGCAGGAAATCCAGCCAATCAGAACACGGCCAACCCCCAACCAATCAAAACACAGCCAGGCCCCCCACCAATGAGAAGACACCGCCACCCAATCAGAACACAGCCAAGCCCCCACCCAATCAAGTCCCACCCCACTGGCAGTTGGAAAGAAAAAAGCAGCTGCAATTTCACATCACTCTGAAAAGCAAGAACCGAAGACAGAGGCCTGATGATGATGAATGAGACTTCATCGAAACGTTGCCTAGATACTTTGAATCTTACGCGAGAAAACCCAACAACCAAAGATCCACATACAAATACCGCAGAACCTCAGAAAACAAATATATATATATATATATATATATATTTGAATCATGCAGATAATGGTTTTTCCTGTGGCACTCTATGGAAAGGAGAAAAGGGATCAAAGAAATATTGATACTTTTGAACATTAATGCTGGAGAAGACTCCTGAGAATACCATGGATAGACAGCAAAGCACCAAACAAAAGGCTCATGGTGTCAAGAAATCAATCCAAAGTTTTCACTCGAGGCATAGATGACTCAAATTTATGATATTTTGGATTCATTATGTGAAGACCTAGCTCTCTCCCTTCTCAACCTAGAGAAGGTTGTTAACATGCAGCTCCAGGAATGAAGGAAATAAATTATCTGTCCCCTTTTCAGTTGGGTTTCAGCACTGAGATAGTTTTAATCATACTTGTAGTTAACCAGTGACAAGACTAGGATGAGTGGTGCATTCATCCTGGCTGTTATTGTTTCCACAAAGTCAGAAGACTCTGACATGCCCACTCCAGACAAATGTTACCTCAGGAATCCGGAAATAATCAAGAGTCTGAGCCTGATTTTGCCAATATAGACTTGGATCACCCTGATACGATTGGCTTGCCTTAGATTCAGAGCAGTGTGTTAGTTTTGGGCTTATATTCAAGCACCACTCTTTTGTTTACAGTAATGCCTATTTCATTTAGTCTCTTAGCTTCTTATCTACTGTAAAATATCTGACACCCCTGTGATATAAGGTGTCTCTTTCTAGTGCATTTCAGATCACTGATTCTTCACACGTCAATTATCACTTTGATATTGCCTCAGTTGTAAATGTCTGTTTTGCTTCCTTGGTAGAATGATGTAATAAGATGTTATTTCCTTCTCTAATTGACAGTATTTAGACTGATTCCTCATTTATCATGATTGTCTTTCACTGGTGACCCTTCTGAGAAGTATAGCTCATAGCATAATTGGTATGTACAAGCATCTTAATGAACAGGATAGAAGTAGGCGTAATCCTTGCTGAATGTTTAGAAGTCTGGTTACTCAGCAAAAATAGATCAGAAGAACAGTGGGAAACCACCCCACTGCTTATGAAATTACAAATGATGAGAAATCCACAATGATATTGAATCCCAATTGCTACAGGTGATAATGTAGGAATGAATTAATCTACAAGTGAATTAATAGAACTGATGTGTAAAGGCAGTAAAATGTAGCAAACTACAACTTTCTAGAAGTGGAATGGAAAGAATAATTCACAACCTCTCTTGCAGTCCTCAACCAATTGGTTGCAAATCCCAAATTATCCTTCTGTGTTATTCAACTTGAAAAGAAAAAAAGAAAGGAAAGAAAATGTAGAAATAAATGAGGTTAAGTTAAGCTTACCAAAATATAACTGCATTGTTGAAATGCAGAGCTGACTCCCACACCCGAAAGTCATGCAGGGAAAGGAAAAGGACAAAAATGTCTGCTAATAATATCCCTCCTTTCTTATGTCTCCTGAAACCTTAAGTAACAAAAAATAAAAATAAAAAATACAGGTTCCTAAAATAATAGGATTTGGCACAGTGCTTTCTTTGAAAAGCCAAAAGATTGTGTCTTAGGATTCAATTTCTGGCAACTCTACATGAAGATGTAAAAGAATTCGATTTTGAAAAATAAGAGACATAGCATTGAGGATGTTATCTAGTTTTGGTAATGAAACATCTGCAAGAAAACAACCAAGCTCAGAGAGCACCAAAGACCCCTCACTTCAACCCTGAGCTACACATATTCTCCTTTATTGGTGAGAGATCCACTGCCATTCCGGGAAGATCAATCTCTCCCTATGTAATGCCCTCTACAGAGGTATAACTCCTATTGGCTCTGAGCGGCAAAGCCACTATAGACATCATTTCCACTGTCAATCTGATTCAGTAGACGGCAACTTTTTACAGATCAAATATAACCAGCTGTATAATCTTCTTGAAAGAACAGCTCACAAAATTTAGACTGCATCAAAAGAAATATCAGTTCTAAATCACAGGGATTAATCATTCCACAGTGATCACATCCCAACTCAAACATTGGGTTTAATGCTAGAAAAAGATTCAGACAACTGGAACAGTTCAGAGGATAGTAATGAGGATAAGGGCATTAAAAACTAAATCCTGTGAAAAGCAATAAAACAATCAGAGAATGTTAAGACCTAAAGAGATATGATAGCATTCTTTCATTCAGAAGATCAGGATTTGTTCTCTATCCTTTCAAACTGCAGTACATAGAGTAATGTGTTTAAGGAAGGAAGATTCTGAAGGATCCTAATAGTAAGAGCAGTTTGACAGTGAAATGTATTATTACTCAGAGTGGTGATTCCTTAGCTGGGTTCAAGCAGATGCTTTAATATAGCTTTCTCCATTGGATAGTGGACTGTACTTGGTGGCTCCTTGCAGCTTCATGACTGTATGACTTTATCATGATATTAGAAAAACCCAAATTATTTTGTGGTGCTTTAATTCTTGTACAACCACAGAATAAGAGCTACAATAGAAATGTTAAAATTAATAGCCTGTTAAAAATATCTTTGAAGGGAGATAGTTTTTCTTTGAAGACTGAAAAAAAGTTAATTGTGTATTCAAGATCTAGCATAGCATTTCAGTATAATTGTTTTTATTATTCATTGTAGCCTTGAAAACCAGAAGATGTAGATGATTCATTCTAAAGCTTTAGGGTTTTTTTTGTCCCACAACCCAGGTTTCATGCCTTATTTATTTTCCATCCACAAAGATACATGTACATGATTAAATTAATTCATAACAACTAAATTACCAACGAGTTAGACATAAAAGAAAAAATAACTACAGTGCTCTTGAAAATCTCACAAATAATTCTTGGTTCCATCCCATTGAAGTATCAAATAAAACATTTCCCACTGATGGAAGTTAAACAAATATGACCTTAAAACAGTTACAAAACATATAACTACATGGAATTTAGAACAGCTATTAGCTAGGATACTTCCAAATAGATACCATTCCCCATCTCTTACCAACATTAGAATCAGGAATCTTGCATTTATTGACACACAATGACAGGAATGGCTTAAGTCATTTATTTTGTTGTAATTAATTAGAATGTTGATGAGCAATAAGTGATTCAGTTCTGCTGGCTGAGGGATTCTGGGAGTTGAAGTCCACAAGTCTTAAAGTTGCCAAGGTTGGAAACCCCTATTTTAGAGGACTTCATGCTATTGTGGTTTACTATCTTACGGTCAGGGTAAACACTGCAAAAATGCCCTATTTTGAAAGGTTTATTCTTGTAAAGATAAGAGAACTGAATCACAAGATGATGTTGTGCTTCACTGTAAAGACATTCCTAATCAGCCACTAACAAGTCTTCTTAGGCCATTTTGTTTTTTGTTTTTTAAAAAACAAAGTTTATTGAATATACAACTAAAATAACGAACAAACACATACACAACATAGGAAAAAATGAAAAGAAAAAAACACAAAAAATAAAGAAATAAAAGCAAGCAATTCCATTATTAACAGTTTGTGGTTCCTTATTTGTTATCATTATTGGTGTCACATTTACAAGTAAATCTTAATGCGAGTATGTAATTACTACCTCCTTTACAGTTAACATTATTTACTAATATATTTCCTATCTTTGTTCTATCCAGTCATACCAACATTCCCAGCTTTTGTAATATTCTGATGATTCTTTATCCTTAAGTGCTAAGGTCAATTTATCCATCTCTGCACAGGTTGCTATTTCTGAATAATCATTTCCTCTGTTGGAATATCAGCTTGTTTCCAACACTGTGCAAAGGCTAGTCTAACTGCAGTAAGTATGTGCAATATTATATATTTAGCTTTTTTAGAGAGTTGTTTATCAAATATCCTTAATAGAAAGAATTCTGGTTTTAATTCAATTTGCTCTGCCGTTATTTCCTCCAACCATTTTTTGATTCTGCGCCAAAATCTTTGGGCTTCGGTGCAGGACCACCACATGTGAAAGAATGTTCCGTGTTTCTTTTTACATTTCCAACAATTCGGATTCATGTTAGGAGACATCTTCACTATTCTCGAAGGGGAAAGATGCCATCTATAAAACATTTTATAGGCATTTTCTTTATATGTTGCTGATTTTGTGATTTTATTATTCCTGATCCAGACCCTTTCCCATTCTAATAATACATCCAATATTTCTACTCCAAGCTGTTATATTGCCTTTGACTACTTCCTCCTCTAATTCTACCTCTAATAAATAGTTATAAAATTTGGTTATATTTTTTTTATCTGGACCTAGTAAGATTTTATCTAATTGCTGTAACTTACTGTAAATTCCAAAACTTCTTTTATCCTGCCTGTATCTATTTTGAATTTGCAAGTAAACCCACCATCTACCTGTAGCCCTTGTTCTTGGAGATCTTGCCATGATTTTAAAGCTCCTTGTGCAACCAGAAGGTCTTTGTATTTTATCATCTTGTTGAGATCAAAATTAACGCCTCCATCATTGAGATCCAAATTGGGATTTTTAGATAATGTTTTTTCTTTATTTTATTCCAATTAGCCAATAAAGAGTCTCTAATTATATGTCTGTGGTAGTAGTTCTGTTTGGTTTTTCCCATGTCCCATAAGAATGTATGCCACCTCCTCTGTAAATCATGGCCTTCTAGGAATAATATTCTTTTATTCGACAAATTTACCCACTCTTTCAGCCATAGTAAAGAGGCTGCGCTATGATATAATTCCCAATTTGGGAGTGCCATTCCCACCCTGCTCTTCATGTCTTGCATTGCTTTTAAATTTATCCTCGATTTTTTCCCTTGCCAAATGAATTTTGTGATTATCCTATTAAGTTCCACAAAGTAGTTTTTATGTATTTTTATTGGTATTGTCTGGAACAAATAAATAAATTTAGGGAGAATGGTCATTTTAATGGTAGCAATCCTCCTTAGTAGAGAGATTTGCAGTTTAACCCATAACTCTAAGTCTTTTTTAACCTGTTGTAGTAATGTGCTATAATTATTTTCCATTAAAGTTTTACACTGAGCCGTCAGCCAAATTCCTAGGTATTTAATTTTTTTAACCACTTGTAGTCCCATTGCCTTTTCCAATTCTAATTTCTGTTTTTCTGTTAGGTTTTTAGTTATTAATTTCATTTTTTCCCTGTTAATTTTAAGTCCTGCAACTTTCCCAAATTGATCTAGCTCTTTCAACAGTTCTTGACCTGTTTCAATTGGGTCCTCTATGAAAAAGACCATGTCATCCGCAAACGACTGCAGTTTATATTCTTCTTTCTTTATTTTTAAGCCCTTTATTCCTGGATTCTGTCTAATTCGTGTGAGCAGTGTTTCCAAAGATAATATGAAGAGCGGGGGAGATAATGGACATCCCTGCCTAACTCCTTTCTCTATTTTTATTGAGAGTGTATACTCTCCATTAATTATAATATTCGCCTTTTGTGAAGCATGAATTGTAGTCACGATGTTTTCAAATTTAGTCCCTAAATTCATATTGTAGATTTGTTGAATTTGAAATTACCAATTTAAGTTATCAAAGGCCTTCTGTGCATCCAAGAATACAAGGGCTATTTGTTTTTCCAGATGGGCTTCATAGTATTCCAAAACATTTAACACTATTCTTAAATTATTCCTGATTTGTCTATTGGGAAGAAATCCATTTTGGTCTTTATGTATATATTCATTCAGGATTTTTTAAAATCTGTTTTCTATAATTGAAGTAAATATTTTGTAATCAGTATTTAACAGAGAAATTGGTCTATAATTTTGTATGAGTCGTGGATCTGAGTCTTCTTTCGGAATCAACGAAATTAATGTCTCCTTCCATGAATCCGGCATTTTAGCTGCAAGTAAAACCTCGTTATATACTTCCACCATGAGGGGTCCTATTTGTTCTCCTACTACCTTGTATAATTCCCCTGGAATCCCATCAGGCCCCCGAGTTTTGTTATTCTTTTGATTTTCTATTGCTATTTTCAGTTCAGACCACGTAATATCTCTAATTAGCATTTCTTTCATCTTATCCCCAATTACTTTATCTTTTGTTACACCCAAATAATTTATTATCATATCCTTGCTTACCTCCTCCTTTTTATAAAGGTCTTCAAAGTATTTACATGCAATTTTTTTTTTGGGGGGGGGTTCTACTCCCTGTTGGGCATCCCCATTTTTGTCTATTAATTGGTAAATTAATCTTTTCTGTTTTCCTTTTGTGAGTTTATAGGGCAACCATCTTCCTGGTTTATTAGCCTGTTCAAAGAATATCTGTCTAGCTATATTCAACTTTGTGACCATTCCTTCCTGTTCAATTAGATTTAGTTTGTGTTTAGTTATTATCATCTGATTTTGCAATCTAGAATCCTTTGGACTATTTTGTAACTGCATTTCTAATTCTTTAATTCTTTGTTTTAGTTTATTTTGTTGGGCACATTTTTCTTTATTTCTCCTGGCAGTATATGATATCGTTGTGCCCCTTAATACTGCCTTCATTGTATCCCAAGTATTTTGCTTCGTAGTTGCCTCATTATTATTTTCTTTTAAAAAGTAGTCTAATTCTTCCTTAAGTCTATTCATAAACTCTTTCTCTTTAATTAGCTGTGTATTTAGTGTCCACCTTTTCCTTGGCTTTTTCCTACCTTTCCACACTATCTGAATTGCATTATGATCAGCCCATTCATTAGGTAAAATTAACTCATTTGCCAACTCACCATTCATCCACACCATATCAATTCGTGTCCATGACTGGTGTGGGTTAGAATAAAATGTAAATTGCTTTTTCTCCGGGTTTAATTTTCTCCACATATCTATCAAATTTAATTCTGTCATCATTTCCTCACCTGTCTTTGGTAATTCTCTCTTTTTCCTCTCCCCCTCCCTGCCCCCCACTATGATCTTTCTGATGGTCCACAATGGCATTGAAGTCCCCCAAGATACAAATATTCCTTTTTTCTAATCCCACTATTTTTTCATGTAATTGTTTAAAAAATTCTTTTTGATTATCGTTGGGGGCATAAATTACTACTAATAGGATTGGGGTTGACTTAATGCAAATTTGTAACACCAGTATTCTTCTGCTGGGATCTGTCCAAATTATCTCTGTTTCCATATCCTCTTTCACATATACTGCTATCCCTTTCTTTTTCCAGAGGTCTGCTGGTGATGTATACAGATTCCCTAACTTGGGGCATTCTAAATATTTTTCATCTACCTTCCTTATGTGGGTTTCTTGTAAACATATTATATCTGCATTTTGTTTAATTAGTTTAGTTAATATTATTTTCCTTTTTATCCTAGAATTCAGGCCATTTATATTAATTGATAATATTTTCCTTTCCTCATCCATTATCTAATTGAGTCTTGCTCTTTGTCTTGTAGTTACTCCTGTCTCTTTGTAGCTGATAACGTGTCCTCGGTTCTTCTCTCTCTTGTTGGGATTCCTATCTGTATTCTTTTGGTAAACCCGATCGTCTTGCAAATTTGATTGTAGTTCCTCTTATATTCAATTCTTCCAGACCTACAAATTGTTCATAGAATTCTTGGGCTTTTTCCACGGAGTCTACTCTAATTTTCCTTTCTTCCCATGAGATTAACATCCCTTCTGGGATTAGCCATCTAAATACAATGCCTTTTTGACTTAATTGGTTTGCCAAAAACTTGCAGTCTCGCCTTTGTTCTCTCACTCTTCTTGGGATTTGTTTGAGCACCAAGACTTCTTTTCCTTTATATGTAATTGTTTCGTCTCTAGATATTTTGTATATAACATCCCTGACCTTTCTTCTGGCAAATCTTACGTGAACCTCTTTTGGGTTTTTATGACGTCTTGCATAGTTTGTACTCACTCTATAGACTTCGTTCAACTCTTTCAGAATATCATTCTTATCTTTTTCCAACAATTCTGCTAATATTCCTGCTATCACTTGTTCCAAATCCTCTTCTTTTGATTCCACTATATTCTGGAATCTCAAATATGCTGTGGCCTTGTCCATTTCCAAATAGACCAGGGAATCATCCATTTCTTTGCTCACGTTTCTTAGTTGTTCACCAACCACTTCCAGATTCTTCTCAGTTTGTTCCGTCCTTTTCTCAACTTCCTTTATTGTTGATTCATTTCTCTCTAGTGCTTGCTGTATTGTTCCAATTTTATGATCTAACTTTGAAATATCTAATTTCATTTCCGCCTTTAAATTCCCCATCTCTTCTTTTAATTCATTTGTATCAGCTCTTGTCCCAGTATGGTTTTTCGTCATTATTTCCTGAAGCTTCAACATAGATTCTTGTAAGGTAAGGAGAGTTGACTGAATATTGGCATTTCGTGATAGAGGGTTGTTTATCTCCAGATAGTGTTTCCTCAATTGTCTTTTGTGCCATCATTGAGGGCGATGCCACCACAGTTGTTAGTGCTGGAGTAATCTTCTTCCCAGATTTAAGTGCTGTAGTAGTTTTAGAAGTCATTTCTTGTAGGATTTGTTTCTGTTTTTGTATTATACTAAATACGTTATCCCAAATTAGCATTCGCTTTCAAAAATATCGAATGGAAGTGTCCACTACCCTAGTTGATTAGTATATTATTAAACTAGTCACTCTTATCAATATAAGTATTCTCCAAACAATTTTAAAGTTAAATTAGAAATACCTGAATTTATAAATCTTAGTATTTATACCGAGTTTCCACTATTAAAATTCTAAGTACTACTAGTCTGTATATCTATAAAGGCTATGAAATTCCTAATCTAAATATCAATATTTAAAAATAGTATTTTAAATGTTTTAAATGTTTACAGGTCTAAGTGAAGAAATATTAACCTTACTATACAACAATTAATTATTTAATATATAGTAATCACAGTTAACCACAACTAATTATTTAATCTAGTATAATCAACACATGTAATCAAATATCAATACTTACGTAGTTAATTATCATCCCCTTGTTTCCCTTATATATTAAAATCAGATGTGAACTTCAATGTTTGCTAATATATCAACTAAATCAAATATAAGTCACATTTACCACATTCAGATACCAGGTGAGATGAATAAAGGGTTGGTATTAAAAGATAATTAGTACAAACAGCAGAAGGTATAGGTGCAGAGTATCTTAATATAACTATTCAATTCTTCTCTAAAGTCAAAAAGTTCAGCCACGAAACACAGCGGAAGCACAGTATTGCTGAGTAATGTCTCTGGTTTCACAGTCTCACCGCACCCTCGGCTGTGACTGTTCCTCCTTTCGTTTAAAACTCCTGTAGATCAATCTCCAAATTTCCTACAGTCTCTTCAATTAATTAGGTCTCCTCCTCTTATTCTAGCTCCAAACCAATAATCCAAAAAGAGTCCCATAAGTTATTAGATTTCGTCCAGAGAGAATTAAATACGGTAAGACTGTTTGTTTCCTCACTTCTGATCTTCCCCCGATCTCAGGTTCATTAGTCCAATTTTCCCAGAGTCCACAAACCAAATCTCTCACACTTCGTGAAAGCTAAATTCGTTGCTTTTTTTTTTCCTGGTTATTGTCAGTTACACAAGCCTCTCCAATTTGCTTATGTTCTCTATCTGATCACTCATGTCCTTACTCTCTTCCATCTCACGAGCCCTTTTGCTTTCACCGCCACTCATATCCGCTTTGGCCACTGCTTTTGGGCTTCACTCCAGCTGATTTCCTCCAATGTTCAACGCTCAATCAAGATCACAAATTCCTTCACTCGCACTCCTCGTTCACCACAATCTGTCACTCATTCGCTTCCTCCTGTATATGATGATCCGGACTTCAGGACCACCATTACTGGATGGTGGTCTCTTATTGTCAGTCTCTACAGGGTCTCTCTACGTCACGATGAGAGTCACCTTCTCCACACCGCAACTCAAGCCTCCCCCCACCGGCACATTTCTCTACGAGATACGTGCACCCCTAAGGGTCACCCCAACAGCAAGAAAAGGTAGCATAAAACTGAGAGCGAGCTTCAGCACCTCCACTTGGCCATACCTCGTCACTGGAAGTCCCTTCTTAGGCTATTTTGGCAAAAGAATTCTATGAGTAATTTCTAACCATAAAGTTTGTATTTATATTTTGGGCAATTCTAAGATGCTTGCTGGATAATCGTGGGAGTTGAAGTGCACACATCTTGTGAAGATTGGGAACCACAGTCTAGATGTATGATCTACAATTAACTTAAGTAAAATATTTGGTGTTGCCTAATCCAACAAAATAAATCTTTTAGGTCTCTAGAGTATATTATTATTGCAAAACTCAGTAGTGACAACTATGGCATCTTTACAATGGACTTTGACTCACAGAATTCCTGGACCCACATGGTTATAAGAAATTATAAATGGGGTGCTCTTCAAACAATTTAACAACAGGTTCTCTGCCTGTTGGTGGGTGGTATGGCCATGGTGGGTGTGGTCTAATCAGCCTCCTGCACCATCCTGGTTGCTCGATTTCCTTGAGACTCAGAGAAGGTGAAAATGGCCTCCCTGGGCTCTGGAGGCTCTCTGGAGGCTTTCTGGGAGACATGTTTTTTGCCCTCCCTGAGCCTCCACAAGGGCACTGCACTTACCTGAGATCCAAAACAGGCCACCTGGGGAGTCCTGGGAGGGGAGGGGTGGGCGGGAACAGCCAGGGGTGGGATTTGCCAGTTCACAGAACTGACTATAAAATTAACAACTGGTAGCAGCCTACCCCTGGTGAAAAAGGGACCATAGTTGCTACTCTCAGCATAAACTAATGGTTGCCCTTATTTTTTCATTAAATATTATTCTAACTGTACCTTTTGTGCTGCCGACCAAATTGCATCTTCTAAGTGAGTAGCAAATCCTTCACTAAGCCATTCTTCTGTCCAGTCACGTGCCCCTATGGCCAAACCAAACCAGGCATGAGAAATTTCATGGCACAGTCGTGTTCCGCAAAGGTTGCTTTCTCCAGATAATATGCTCTGTGACAGGAAGATGATATGTGGGCTGCAAAATATGAATAAAGGAGAAAGAGCAATGTATACAGCACATATTTTATTAGTCTTGTCAGCCTGTTATTACCAGTACTATATGCATGGTATGCCATGACAACTAGTTTATAGCTCAGACATTTTTAGGAATTAGGTTGCACTTTATTGTTTTCTGACTGGAATTCCAACTACATATTCTGCCAAGTGTTTGTTTCATCAAATGTCTATTATGTCTGTAATAGGTAACCCAAACCAACGTTTTGTATTTTTCAAATTACAAGGCAAATTTATTTCAATGGAAGCATTTAGACTTAAACAAAGGCTAGATATAAATGTCCACAGGTATTCTTAGCTAAAGATCAAAACAAGTATGGGAGGAAAAAAACAGAAGAGTGGATCTAGTAAAAAAATGCTGAAAACTATAACCTAGAACAAGAGTAAGTAAGCCTTCCATAGCCCATATTTTATAATCGATATTATTCTTTACAAAAATATGCTTTTAAGATGTTTGTGTAGTCAAAAAAGAAGAAATTGTCATTCCAGCAATAAGCTTCCTATTCAAGCTGTATTTTCTCCTTGGTATTAATTCCATAAAATTATTTCTGTAAAAATGCAAAGGTTGCTTTGGATTGGATAGTCTTTGATATGTTTCTGAGAAACATATCCACATATGCGTATCTGAGGAAAACTATAAGAGTAGCTGCTCTTTGGTGGAAAGTTTATAACACAAATATCTGTGACATTTACTAGTATTAGAGGTGGATATGAGAATTATCCTAAAGATAGGAAGCCATAGTCTGGATGGAAAAATGTCAAACAGATTGGCACCAGATTGGCAAAAGAGATAAAGCGGTATGCATTCCCCTTATTTATTCAAACTATATAGAATATTTTTATGGAAATAGTTAATTTGAAGAAGCTGAGTGTGGTTTTAAAAAATCAATAACCTACACAATGATGACGACACTCTTGGATAGCTTCAAATGCAAATCATCTGCAAGATCCAGTAATGAAAGTGGAGGAACACAGTAAAAAACAGGACTAAGATTAAATGTAAGAAGACCAAAGTCATTACAACCGGCCTTAGAATACTAAGGGTAGCAATAAAATGAACAAAAACATCACCGGAAAGAACATTTTTTTTTCACTTGCAATTCACACACACACACACACACACACACACACACAAATATAACAGGTTGAAAGAACAAAATAACCAAGTAAAGATGAAAAAGAAAAAGAAAACATCATCTCCTCAAATCACCCTATCCCCAAGGTCTGTGAACGCAAAGGTTTCTTTAAAATCACTTATTTGCCATTTTCTCAACCTAGTACAAGATAGACTTATTGAATTAAAGAAAGAATGCAGTATGAACTGCAGACTTTCCTCACATTTATTATTACATCTTAGATTAATCCTTCTTTTAGTCCTACTAATGACATTTGGCATGAATTTAAAGTTGCTTTGCAGAGTGATGTTAAGCAGTATATAAATTTAATGATAAATATATTTCCTTTCCTTGATGTAGCACTACATCTAATATATGAATGTGCTATACAGGTATTTAATGTGTGTATGTTATAAAACTATAATAGTATAAAACTTATAGAACTATAAAAGTTATAGAATCACAAAATGACAGAATTGCAGCAGAAAAGGCAAAGCTTGCCAAAAAAAATGTACAGTAGTTTTAAAATAGTATCCTTATCTAGTATTTCCAAATACTGTTGAAACAGTGTTTTAAAACTCATGCTATAATGAACCTTCACACAGAAAGAGGCCAATACATTATCTGTCAAATTGTTTTAAGAAACAAGTTTAAATTTAAGAACTGAATTTAGCAATCACAACATTCCATATGAAAAGCAACAGTTTCATTTTCCTCGTGTAACTAATTGGACCAATATACTTAATATTTAAATTTTTATTCATCTGGTTCGTATAAATCCATGTTTAAACACAGTTCTGGTTTCCTGAAAATTCTTCCTCATCTAAATCAATATCATAGATCAAATTTTCCTAGCCTTTACCACCCAGCCGGACACAAATGCTACATAGCAATGGCTTTCAGTCTTAAATTACTTCTAGCTTCTAGTACTATCTGATAGAATTTATTCTGGCTAGATTCTGCTGATTGCTTAAAGTTTCTTTCGCTACTTTACACAAATTCTCGTCATCTCCCAGTAGGATTCCCTCAGATCGAAAAGCTTGCCCATTCTTGGTTCTGCCTCCTTTGGCCATCAACTTTTTCAATCTGTCAATTTGAAGTTCTTTCTCCCACAGCTTCCAAAATGACAGGGTACCACATACCTTAAAAATGTCAGATTCTAACCTATCTGATTACTTTACTAATCTGGCATTGTAATTACTTGCAAGATATATTTTATGACACCTAGAAACAATGCTTGTCCGTGCAACCAGAGCACAAAACTTTCTGTACAAGACTAGGTTTAGTTCAATACTAATTCTTTAATCTGAATGTCAGCACTGGAAATCAGCCAAGCCTGCAGCAAAACAGGAGGGAGTATGGTAGGGGGAGTGTACAGTTGTTGAATTTCAACATCTAGAATGTAGCCAGTTGGGAAAGTTGAGCCAAATTATTTCTTAAGGTGAGGTTTGACCTTATTTAGTTCATATCCTTTCAGCAAAGTAGAGGGTTCAGATAGATAGGCTCTTCTCTAAGGAAGTCTCAGGGTTCCAGACAATTCCAGGTATATAGCAAAATGGTTCAAAACATAACTAACACTTTGTTTGTTTGTGTAAATTCATTCTAATCAATTCTAGTTCCAGTATCTTATTGTATCTTCTGCTAAAAAGGACAGTAAGATGCAAAGAAGTACATTTTTGTTAAACTTTAGAGAGCAAGAATATTTACAAATTCTGTTAAAAATAAAATTTTGATTAGTTTTCCAGAAAGTGGGAAAGCAAAATTCTCTGGAAATAGTTTTAAAGGTGGAAAACAGGTGAAAGAGAAATCTGAAACCAAATGTGCTTTATTTGCTTCAGGGAATGTAAAACAATCCCAGCAGGAAATGTAAGTCATTATCGTTCACCCACATTTTACCCTAAGCTTCTCTAAATTAATTTCCACCCAAAATTCCTCTTAGCTTCTAGTCTGTGCAAGACTCATACAGCAGATCAGTCACATGCCATAATAGCCAGCTTCCTACTATAACTAAGCACATCTAAGGCAGTGGTCATACGTCTTAGATTTTAGGACTTTTAAAACAAAGGAACTCCTATGACATAGGACAGTATTACTTTTCTTGGAAAATGACATCATGCAAGTACATGAAAACAATTTGTAAATAATACTTTTATTAAACAGTACAATTAAAAATATAAGAACTAATAAAAATTAAAAATAATATCGAATGTGATATATAAAAGAATAGAAAGAAAAATAGAAAGTGCAGAAAAGGAAAAAAAATGGAAAGAGAAATAGAAAAGATAGAAAAAATAAGGAAAGTAAAAGAAATATGTAAAAATTACAATTTTAGTAAGTCTCACCCTCTCTTAAATCCTGGGCCGTAACCTTTCTCTCTGGGAAAGCTCTGTGTTACCAAAAGTCTCCCTTACTGCTCCTGCAGGTGCACATTCCAACATACATCTCTTAAAAAATAATTAAAAAAAACATCTTCCAATGAAAAGCATTCTTATAACTAATTTCAGAATCTTATTTCAAATCCAAATCCAAATCTTAGTCTGTTTGTATCTGTCCAAAATCAATGTTCTACTCATCCTTTTACTTGGTTGGAATCCTTCAACTTCCAGCTGCTCAACTCATTGAGCTGATCACAAAATCGCATTTTTCTGAAATCTACCCATGAGGAGCAGCTTTCTGGAGGACACAAGGGCAATCTCATGATCTCACCTTTTTTGGAGAGATTTCATCTGCCAGAATTCAGTATCTGGCCATCCCTGCAATGCCACCCCTGCTCCTTCAGAAACATCTAGATTGCCATTAATCCTCATTGAAAGTCTGAAACTAGAAATGTTGAGGGAATGAACTATATTGCCTTTTCTTTACAAAGTGACGTTCCACAGGGCTGTCCTGCACTTCCTCAAAACTGATGTCAAGAACCATAGAAAACGAACCACATAGTTCAATGCAGTGTAATATATGGATCATACAAGTACAAGTTAAAAATCTGTATAGGTGTCTTGTTTCCATCTTTTCAACATATTTCATAAAATATATTCTTAAGATATTACCAAGATGCTATAATCCATTTTTAAAAACCTCTTATCCAACCCAGCCCTTTCCTCAAAAATGTAGCAACATCCACACTTCTCCTTAAACAGGTTTCTCTTGCGGCATCTGCTTGCACAGCCATGTTTGAAAACCTATGGTTTCAACTTGCTGAAAATACACACATCCAGTAACCAAAAAACACATGCATCCATGATCCACTTCCCACTCAAAAAAAAAAATCAAAAAAGGTCAGATTCTGTTAAAAGAACTACAAAAGATACTACATGAGACTGAAACATTAACAAAGGAATAGAATCACAGAGAACAAGCAGCAAGAATAAACAGCACCTCCCCTAGACTCTACCCAAACTACCATAAGTCAAATTATGAAGAATAAAAAGAAAGTACCGAAGGCACAGAAGCTAAAACACATAATGACACTCCCTTTTAGTACAAACTCCCCCACTGAGAGGACTAACTACACAACTTGGTGTACTGCTTTGGATACTTTTAAGTAAATGACCCCTAACTGTGGTCTACACAGCACTACAAAGAAATGGCCCAGAATGGATCAAGTAAATAACATTCCAGACATACTGCTGGCAGCCTTTGGGCCATTTGGCTGAAACTGAACAGAGGAACTTAGGGACTAAGAAACAGACACATATAAGGAATTTGCACTTTAAGTATATCTTGTATGGCAAGGAAAAAAATTAAACTAAGCTTATATTTTCAGGTTCTTGATTCCTAGTTCTTAGATTTCAGCAACAACAAAAATAACACACTGTCTGTTATACTGAAATAAAAGAAGCAAAATTACAGGGATGTAGGATACATGACCTGCCCAAAGTCTGATCAGCAGAAGAAAATTTAATTTTGAGACATCCTCTTCATCCTGCAGTCCGTGCAGCCGCATGGTCAGATTTGGTCCCAAATCTAACACTGGTCTTCCACCCTGGTCCTACAAAGCACCCCCCAACACATACACACAGAGGATCTCTCTCTATCAACTCATACAGATGTCCCAAACCTTCTATTGCTTTAATTTGCTGCCCTAAAAAGCTCCAGAAAGCCTCAAAAACTCCTTCAGAACTTTCATATACCCATAGCAACATGTTCAATGAACCGTTGCTAAGGCCTGTCCCAACCATACATATCTGGCATTGGCACCCTAACTACAAAAAGAAACCCCCTGTAGTAAATCCACTTCCCTCTACTGTAGTTTTTAAAAGTCACTTGCTGTTGCTTTTCATTTTCAACTGAAATATTCCCTCTTCCCACCACCACTATCATGTTGTTTCTTTCAACGTGACATTTGTCCTTCAACAGCATTGGGAATTTTCTGACTTGTTTATCTTTTATATTCTTCTTTCCACTCTTCTAAACTCTGTAGAGTTGTTCATCAAGACACTTTGTCGTGCTGTTGTTGGTGATTATAAGTTAATTATAGGTGGATAAATTTGCTGACAGTAAATTAAAAAGGTCTTTAAAATATTACTGAGTCCTTCTCAGATTGTTCCAAGAAATGTTTGATCATTCTGGTTTGGTATAAAACTAATTCTGGAGAGATCTCATACTGAAGTTATGGGATGAGTTGGGGAAACCCAGTATGACTGTTGCCTTTTGTTGTCTTCAGCTACTCCTCATCTTTTCAGCATTTGCTTTCCCCTCCTTTCCCTTGGTTGTCACTATAATGTGAACAACTCCAGGCCTAAGGAGAACGTCTATTCCTACTTCCTGCTTCAACAAAGCCGGCAAAAAGAATCTATAGTACTTAATTATACTGTTTCTTTTATGTATAAAGAATCATGGTTACCCACAACCATTACTGATTGAGTTAGCTGCATGGGTCTTGCTTAAGAGTTGACTGGACCTTTTTGCAAAATACAGTTTCTGGTTCATATGTAATCACAATCAGAAACAGGTCCAATGAAACTATTGACAGCTGAGTTGTTCTCCTAGCTGCCCTGGTGTGAAGAAGAAAAAATATGAGATTTTCCTCAGGTTCATGGAAGCTTATGTAGCCAAATATGACTTGACTACCATGTTTTCTAGATGGAATGTTGGCCTCTCCCAACATTCTTTTATGGATAAAATTAAAACTTCCTTTTAACACTGAATATAATGAGTGTCATTAACTTGTTTCTTTGGTTAAAGTCAAAACAAGTATGATTTGACCAACTCTTCTGAAACCTGGGAGAGCCTCAGGGTGCTATGTTTTCACACTTTGAAAGACAGCAAGAACCCAAATTGCAAAACTTCAAGAACAGGTCAGAACAGGTTCATGGGTAGAATAAAAAGAACTGAGAACCGCACCTTGTTTTTAAATGTAGCTATAAATGCATGCATGTGTGTGTGTGTGTGTGTGTGCATACACATGTACATATGCATAATAGCTACATATAAAATATCTATCTGTCTGTCTGCAATTTCTCACAAAAAGTTGGACTTTGGTAAGGCTTCACCTTCCAACCCATTCAAAGCAAATTAGCATCTACATTAGTATCTTTGGGTTTTTAAATGAAAGCATATCTCATCTGTTCTATGTTCTTTGCTTCAAAAAATAGCCTTAAAAACCCAATTAGAACAGAGCATGAAAAACTGAGAATTAATTCTCAGATTCACTTTTCCAATTTAATAGATACAAAACTTAGGAGTCCTCTAAACATATGTTAATGTTTAACTGTGAAATCAAATTAATTCAGAGAACATATAAGACTTCCAACAGGACTGAGATGTTTACTGAAAATACCTTGTAATAATTTCTTCAATTTTTGCGTGTCTTGCATATTTCACTTTTCCCAAATAGTACAGAATGTTTGTGATCACTCAAATCAGTATTTTTCCTGAAGCAGTTCAGAAAGGCAGATTCAGGAACATCCTCCACAATCAAGGAATGCGTTCCTATAATTCTGGTGAGATTAAAATGCTGCTGCACATTACATTTTATTTTACTTTTGTACAGATAAATGCAACCATTTTGCTTCTAATTAAAACTATTCTGGATGAATTTAATGTTAGATATCTTCTAGAGACATCTAAGACTTAAGCTTCAAAATCTAAAATAGTAATTATTTTACAAGAAGTAGAATATTTATCTCCCCCAAAATATTAGTTTCCTGCTCATAGTATATTGAAAATTATATGTGGTATTTGTTTACATCCTTACATTTTATTTATTTATTTATTTGATTTGTCAATCACTTACAAGATAATAGGTATAATATAAACATGAATAAGAATGCAGGAAATAGGTATGAATAAATGGGGACAATAGGACAGGGACGGGAGGCACGATGTTAACGTATGCACACCCCTAATAATATAATCATGGTCTGTGATTATAATTAATTTAATATTCCTTTAGTTTAAATTTAAGTCACATACAAAAACAGTTTAACTCCATGAAAGTTAGCTTCCTTTAAGTCATGCTTCAAGAGTAACATAACAGATAATATAATTAAAAAAAAACACATTAGACTATGTCATATTTTGCAGAACTTTTTTTCCTTTTAAAATTCTGGCTTCTTTATGAGATTTTTTTTGGGGGCTGGGAATTGCAAGATATTGAAACAAATGCTAGAAGACATTAAGCATGGTATCAGGTAGACAATTATCCTGTTATTATCTGTTGGAAAGGTATAGATAGTCCTCAACTTACAACAGTCTGTTTAGTGACTGTTTGAAATTGCCCCTCTGAACAACATGTGTAAATTAAGCAATTACAGCACAAGAAAAGCAATAGCATTAGAACTGGAGGTTAATATCATAGTCTCACAGTTAGTGAAAACGTGATTGGGAAGAACCCATTTTCTACAAATATGGAAGAGATTAAGTAACAACATCAAATGAAAATGTTCTCCTGGATGTAATCAAATTTCTTTGAATCTAAACACCACGTGTAGCAAAAAAATGTTTTCTAGAAGAAAAGGTTACAATATAAAGAAGCAAATTTGCAACATTCCTTATTTCAGGCATATGATTCGCTTTGAAGTTAAGGAAGTCATTTCTGTAAAGCTTGTTTTGAAATGTTAACTCTAAGCTTTAAAATTGTGCCTTCTATTCCAATCAGCAAGAGTATTTTGCTTTCGTATTTTTGGATATTGCACATTACTATTCCTTCCCTTGGAAATTCAGGTAACATTTCTCTTCTTATCACTTCGAAGTTTCAGTACAAGCTTATCTTTCTTTGCTCCAGAACACCTGATTTTCTCAATCTAAACAAGCAATGATTGTATAGATTGCCATAGTTTATCATAATCTGAAAAACTGATGGAAACCAGTTTGCAAAGCTATTGCGTTGCTATCCTACTCTGAACTGAACCTACTCTGAACTCTTCTACTTCAAGCAGAAAGTATTTGCCTTTTTCCCAAAAATGTCTATGGTTGTGTGCTATACTATACTGGCAATTTACACTATGCTGTAAAAGCACCCAGTTTATTAATTATGGATAATACCTTGTAGATAAATCGACTCATACATTAATTTACACAAGCTGTATCCTAAGCAGCAGGTTTCCTTCAGAAGACAAGGTTGGAAAAAGACTAATTTTTTGGATATCTTTTCAACTATTCAGGAGTAGTTCTGATTCAGAAATAGCTCCTTATATATTAGAACAGGAGTGTCAAATTTAAGGGATGCTTACATCTGGCTTGCGAGGCCACCCTGGAAACAGTGAAGGACCAGCCCGTGATACCTCTGCCAGAGAAAAAGGAGCTCAGGAGGGCCGCGCGTGGCCCTCCCGAGCTCCATTTTCAGCTGGGACAGCCTCCTGTAACCCTCTGCCAGGGAAAATGGAGCTCAGAAGCCCATTTTCTCTGGCAGAGTGCAAGGGCCACCACAGGCGCCCTGACATGAGTGACATCAAGCTGGCCATGCCCACACTGGCCACACTTCCCCAGCACCCCCCTCCCGAGGTCAAACACAACCTTGATGCAGCCCTCAATGAAATCGAATCCATGTCCCTTTAGCAATTCTATGCAAAAACTAATCATGAATAAATAGCTCCCTTGAAATTATGCCAACGTTTAAAGAGAATCGAATGAGAATCCCAAATTTTGCCATTCATTAGGAAGAAAAACATGCTACAATTATTCTGTATTTCTGTGATTTGTTTGGCAATTAGCAAAATAACAAGCCAAATTATCACCATAATACATTGCAATTGCACATCCTTTTTCATACACTATGTCAGTTAAGACTATTAATCTACCAAACGTACACTTGTCTACACAGATTTATGTAGTGCCCAATTAGGGCTTCTAATAAATTAACTCTAGAGATACTGCATTTAAAGCACATGGCAATCTTTTATTGCAATGGATCCAGCTCAATAGAATATTTCAGTTTAATATTAATTTTTGGAAAATATGCAGACACTTAAAATACAGAGATTTGACTTACAACCATTCCATTGACTTACAACATTACCAACCGTTTGAAGTTTACTGTGGCATTGAAAAAAGTGACTTACAACCAGTTCTCTGACTTAGCAGCATACCCATTGTCATGTGATCAAAATTCATGCGCTTAGCAACCTGCATGTATTTTGACAACTGCAGTGTTCCAGGGTCACCACTAGTAATTTTCCCAGATTTCGATAGGTAAAGTCATTGGGGGGATGCCAAATTTGCTTAACGACTGCAAGGTTCAGTTAACAATTACAGCAATTTGCTTAAAATCATGGGAAAAAAATGTAAAAGTCTTGCACAGCAATGGAACTTCTGTTCCCAATTGTGGTTATAAGTCAAGGGCTATCTGTAACTACAGAGAGTACTGAATTTTTCTTAATTTATTTAAAAAGAAAGCTCTATTTGAATACTCAAATACAGCTCATCAGTCTGGAACCCACTTTAGGTATCTGATATTAGTACAGTTGAGAAAGTCCAGAAATATTTCACAAGAAGAGTTCTCCACTCCTCTACTCATTGTAGAATACCTTATGCCACCAGACTTGAAATTCTAGACCTAGAAAACCTTGAATTACGCCATCTTCGGTCTGATCTAAGTATGGTATATAAAATCATACATTGCAATGTCCTACCTGTTAATGAATACTTCAGCTTCAACCATAACAACACAAGAGCACACAATAGATACAAACTCAAGGTCAATCGCACCAAACTTGATTGCAGGAAATACGACTTCAGCAACAGAGTGGTCAATGGTAGAGTGGAATACTCTACCTGACTCTGTAGTTTCTTCCCCAAACCCCAAAAACTTTAACCTAAGACTGTCTACTATTGACCTCACCCCTTTCCTAAGAGGTCTGTAGGGGGCATGCATAAGCGCACCAATGTGCCTACTGTCCCTGTCCTATTGTTTCTTTTATTTTTTCTTATATGTACCCATTTCATATATTCATAACTATGTATATACTTATACCTATTATCTTGTAAGCAATTGACAAATCAAATAAATAAATAAAATAAATAAATAAATGCAGAGTTTATTGTTGTAAAAGAAAAAACTATGATAAAAAGAATGCTAGATATAAGATCAAATCAAGCTAAAAACTGGGCCCCTGCTAAGAACTTAATGCTTTGTAAGTTTAAATTACAACTAAACCAATGTAGCAGCCTGACTACTACAATAGCCAGAAACACATCTATGAGAAGTTAATTTAATCTTTCAAGATCTGAACCCCCTAAGTTTCTCTACCATCAATATTTTGATCTTGGTCTCCCTTTAAATGGCTCACTGGAGGACACAGTGAGTAATGTCCTCTATTACCTCTACAGTTATAGCTAGGAGCCTTTCTCCAAGGAGAAAACTATATCAAAAAACTAGCAATAGATCACAATTAAGAAATGTTTCCCATTTGCAGTCTTTGTTTCGTAGCATTATTTCCACAAGTCTACTAACAATCATAAGGTGCATAAATTTCTTATGCATGTCATACGTGTAATCTGAATAGTCAGGAATATGAATCTGAATAGTCAGGAATATGAGCTTTTTACTGATACAGAATTGTCTCTAGTTTAACTTTTCCCAACCTAGCATCCTCCAGTTGTGTTATGAGTGTAATTCCTAAAACTCCCTACTTGTATGGTCACCCCAAAGTATTTGCAATTCCACTTCCAATAAATCTGTTTCGATTACTGTTTCAACCCCTTGCAACTTTAGCAATTTCCAGGCTTTGTTCTCTACCTAGAACTGAATTAAGCCTTATCAGAAATACTGCTATAAATTATTTATACCCTGGAAAAAGCTTTTGAAAGCAAAGAAACAAAAAATGAGTAGTAGTCGTTATCTCAACTGCACAAAATTCGTTTCAACTTTAAGAAAGCATTAAAGAAGTATTATCACTGTCAAACTAAATTTACCTCGTTTACTTCATCTTGAGAACCAGACAATAATGTCTTGTTTTCAAGAAAAGCAGAGAGATTTCTTATTACTTAGTAAGTTAGTTCATATCTAGTTAATCTTTATTTTTATGCCAGCATATACTTCAGTAAGTAAATTGGACTACAGAATCCTCCTCCTCCTTCATTATGTGCATTATGCATAGCTGATTGAATCTTCTTCAGACTTTCAGGTTATTGAGGGGAGGTCAGAATCTACTAATCAGATGTCTTTTTTTCCGCATAAAACAAGCAATACAACGTCACTCAATCCATCTCGACATGCAAATATTTTCTAAGAACACAGTTTCTTATGCCCTCATTATAATGATTCAGACTTTTTAAACATCTACCTTAGACCTCCTCTGATTTTTTTACAATAAACCAATTTTACTATTATGTATGACTCATTTTTTTGATTTATCTGCTTCTGCAAACCATATGCAAACTGCACGGGATGCAAAATAGAATGCTTTATATTTACTGAATGAACGTTTACTAATTCTCCTTATTTGGGAGTTGCAAATAATAAAAAGAAAGACACATGGGGAAGGGGAACACAGAATAAGCAATGGTTTCAAAATCATTTTCTTAGCTTATTTTGTGAGACAAGTATACAAGCCTTCCTTTTTATGTGTATCAGTCAATAAGATATCTGTTGTGTGTTTTGCACAAAGAACAAAGATGCCTTTATCGATTCTTAAAGTCTGTAGGACAAACCATTCATGCTGTCAAACCCTCCCAAATCCCTTTCAGCAAATAATAAAATCCATCAGTGACAAATGTCAACATGCTAATTTGTTAAAGAAGGAACAAAAGCAACATTCAGGCGAGGTGCCTCATTTCATATTATATCAGCCCTCCAATTTGTAACAACTTCACAGCAACCCACATATTATGCAATTCTAGATGGAACAGTGAAGCAAATAAGGTCAGAAAACAATTTGGGTTCTGAACAAAATGTGAGCTTTAAAAGCTGAGATTTTAAAATAGTATTAACTAGAGAGTTCCAAAAATATAGTATGAAAATCTTAACTTTGAATATTATGCAATATACTCACTTATTAAATTGGAGGGTAATTAAATTTCATTTATAAAATCCATATTCTAAATGAAAATCGTAGTTATCAAAAGATGCTCGAGAAAAGTATTACCCTGGACGCTATACAGTTGCTTGCTGAAAAATTAAATTATACATATTTCCTATATACAGAAGAACATGTTGGTTGCCACATTCTTCTTATGAAGCCTAAGTCCTCAATCATGCTTATAAATTGTGACACAAAAATTTTATGAGAGTTAGGAATAATTAATATCTTTTTTACCATTGTATCTGAGTAACAGCATCATTTATGTAATACCAATTCAACTTGTGGTTTTTCCTTGACAAAAATAATAACTGTAGAATTTAATACTGATCATCAAGGTTTAACTTTTTCATAATGGCTAAGAAAATAAGATGCTATATCACAATTCGCCTAAGATGCTATATCACAATTCGTCTAATTTGATGGTTCAGTATGAATGAATATTTGTATGTAAATTCTAACGGGTAGAATCAGGTAGGAAGATATTATTACTCCATCAGATGTTTTTTTCAGGGGTTAACAAAATGTTAATGGTACACCCACAAACAGGACACAACTACAACAGCATTTTCCTCTCAACTGATATTAAGAATCTACTGCATACATTCCATTCTACTGATGATAAAAAACAGCTACCGATAATCTTATTCTCCAGTAATTAGACTACATCCTTCTTTGTTAACACTCCTGAAAACTATTAAGACATAATTACCTTAATGGCTGGTTTTAGGGTGGAAAAGTGTAAAAAAAGAAAAAGTAGGAGAAGCTGCTACAATATGTGTGTACATTTGTTTGCTCTTTAGGCATAAAATGAATGGCAATTGTAATTTGTTGATTCATCATGTTATTTAGTTTCTCCTTTCTGTTATCTTGTTTTTCTTCTTGTTAGGGAATTATTTAACCCCCCACTTAAAGACAGACAAATTGTTTAGCATCACTACATTTATAGATAGGCATTCCATACAAATTTCTGTAATTATTACTCACAGAGCAAAAGGAAAATGCAGTGTGTGCTGCCCAGAGTCACCACAGGATAAGCTATGTAAATTTATATATGCAAAGTCTTGAGGGAAGGGTTGTTTGGGAAAGTAGTAGTAGTACAGATAGTCCTTAACTTACAACAGTTCATTTATTGTTCAAAGTTAATCGTTATTGATTATTCAAAGTTTCAATGTCACTAAAAATGTGACTTATGACATTTTCCCACACTTATGACCATTGTACCCCATGGTTACAGGATCAAAATTTAGACGCTTGGCAACTGAGTTATATTTATGATGGTTGCAGTGTCCCGGGGTCATGTGATCCCCTTTTGCAGCCTTCTGACAAGCTAAGTCAGTTTCATTCAACAACCGTACTAACTTAACAACTGCGGCAATTCACTTAACAGCTTTGTCAAGAAAGCAAACTAATAAATGTTTTGCTTAGCAATAAAAATGTTGGGCTCAATTGTGGTCGTAAATTGAGGATTACCTATACATCTTCTCCTGATAATATTACTTGTTAGGAGTTTAAGTAAAGCTTCCCTTGAATAATTACAATGCCTGCTATATGAAGCTAACTTGACAGTAATAGGTATTAGTGTGCCCTTCTCTTCTTCAAGATTCTTCTTTCTCTTATTATTATTATTATTAATATTAATATACCACCTGTCCCCCAATGATTCTGGGTGGTTAGTCTATATATCTCTAAGATTAGTCTATAAATTAGTTTATATCTCTAACGTTTAGTATTCAAGTACTAAACAAGTCTGATCCTGCTCACTTCTCTTAGATCAATCAAATCAGTTAGATGCTAAAATATATTTAATGGGAATCACAAGAAAGGTTATACCATTGACATAAGTTGGGTCTTTCACTTATATAACTCCATAATTTGGCCATCCCGTGGAATTACCAAATGGAGGTTCTTGTTTGCATCTTATTTCTAAGCATTCTGTTTTCCTGTCTTCTTCCATTCTCCATTCCATTTCATTTGAACAGCTTTCATCTTTTTCCATAACACTGGAAAAAGTCCCTCCCTAAGGCTCCCCCCAACAAGTTATTTGAAACCATTGAAATTTTGGAGCTATATAGGTGACACAATGCTTGGTGTTCCGGAAATGGGTTCACTAATAAACTACAGAACAGTCTTACATTAGAAAGAAATTTTGAAAGAGAAATAAATATCACTATGTCACGAAATCACATTTTCAAAATGATAGCAATGGATATGTTTCAGAGAAAAGCAAATAATTTCTACTTTCAATAAATTATCCTACAAGGTACACATTACTAGGGCTGTACAAGCTTTTCTAAGCATAGAACAAGGACATATTCAGAAAAGTTTATGCAACTGAAAATGAGTACTGTGATCTACAATTATTCTAGACCACATAGAGCTTGCAATCATGTAAATGAAGTGTTTGAGGTACATTGAGAACTTCCATTATTGCTTTCATAGATTTCATTGTCATAAGAGACTTATGAATTATGAACCTGTAAGACAACATAAGCCTTTTACATTAATTTATGAAGTTCTACGGTACATAGTTGAACTCTGTAGAATATTTATTGCCAATCTTCTTGTTTAAAATTTAATCAAGGTAAACTAAAGTTCATTCATTCGCCAATTTGAATGCATTTTAAATAGAAAATAGGTTGAAACTACTAATATTATATTATATACTATATATTAACATTCCCCAACCTTTGTGGCTTTGTGGACTGGTGGGAGGGGGGGACGGTTCTGCACAAGTGGAAAGCGAGCGTGTGCACTTGCTGCTTGTGTAAGTGGAGCTGTGTGCATGACGTTTGCCCGCCGCTTCAGCAGCCAACTTCCACATGGGCCACGACCTAGTACTGGGTCACAGTCCAGGACTTGGGGACTCCTGCTATAGATTATGTCTTTCTGGATCCCAAGTTAATATATAATGCCTATTTTTTTTAAATAGTGTCCTCTTCCCAACTTTATTTGCACATGTTGTCAAGAGCATTCTGCCTCCCATCCCACAGGGTATACCATTTTTAGATTAAATGAAACAATTGTTTTCCGGGGGGAGGGGAGGGAGGGAGGAAGGGAGGGAGGAAGGAAGGAAGGAAGGGAGGAAGGAAGGAAGGAAGGAATGATTGTAGCTGAGTTCACATTGAACTAAGATATAATGGTGGATTTGGATAAAAGAAATCTGAGTTAAAATCTCCATTTAATCACAGAGATTACAGGGTGAGTTTGGGCCAATATTTGAGCCCAACCTACTCTCACTTGTACTGTAAATAAAATGAGAAGTGGTCCCATGTATACCACCTGGAGCCCCCAAAGAAAAACTGGGGCATACATGAAATAAATAAATAAGAGATAGAAGCAGTAG
The DNA here is from genome assembly GCF_049901715.1 of Pseudonaja textilis. Taxonomy (NCBI): domain Eukaryota; kingdom Metazoa; phylum Chordata; class Lepidosauria; order Squamata; family Elapidae; genus Pseudonaja; species Pseudonaja textilis. Next base: position 198,469,615 of record NC_141991.1, on the reverse strand, counting down.
CAGCTTTTCCAAGGGGGATGGATCTTTTACTCATTCATTCCTGTTTTCTATACCGAACGGGTCATCCTCAACTTACAATCATTCATTTAATCACTATTTGAAATTACAACAGTGCTAAAAAAAGTCATTTATGACAGGGCTTTCCACTTAAAACTATTACAGCATCACCACAGTGACATGATCAGAAATTTGGCACTTGGCAAACCAGCACCTATTTTACAATGGCTGCAGCATCCTAGGTCCTAGAGGGCTTCCAATGAGCAAATTCAATTGGGTAAGCAGGATGCAACTGCCATGGTAAAAACATTGTAAAATTGCGTGCAACACACTCAATGTCTACATGGTTGGCAACCATTTATGATCATAAGTCAAAGGCCTACCTGTACTGTGTAGATCACTTTGACTAACTATATCAGAAACAGCCCAATTAACATATCTACCATAAACATGTATGTAAACAATGTTTTGTAATTATTACATGTCTTGATTTATCCTACTGAAATGTCACCCATCCATCTGCCTTTGTCTGTAATTTCAACCACTTAAAATCCATGTATTATTATAACTCTACACAATGAGATTGATTATAATTCCCTGAAAAAACCCAGATGGGTTAGTGGTTAGAAATTCTAGCCAAGCTTGGTGAACTTATCTGAATGGGAAGGCAGGAATGCAGTGAATGTCAACAATCATCTGTCATCAATAGACATTTTAAGAGTTAGAGATAAGAAGAAATTCAAGTATTATCTTCTAAGAGGGCAGCATTGCAAAAGAGCATAAGATTTGACTGAGGAGACATTGTGAACTGGAACTCCTGCTGACTTAGAAAGTGTCAACTATACTGTAGTATCTTTACATGCTACCATGTTTTGGAACACAATATAATTCTTTGCTAAATTTGTCCTGGTTTCTGTGGGAGCTACACAAGATATTAGGGAAAGGAATAAAATAACAGCCACCAGAATTGTACTTGCTACTGTTCTGTCTTAGACCAGGTATGTTCAACCTTTGCAATTTTAAGTCTTGTGGACTTCAACTCCCAGAACTGGGAAGTGGGAATTATGGAATTCTGGGAGGTGAAGATCACACGTCTTAAAGTTGCCAAGGTTGGACATCCCTGATCTAGACCTAAAAGTAAAGGCCTAATTGATTAATTATTATTTGGGGGGGGGGGACCCAATGAATTACCTGGAAGGCCTGGCCCAAGTTATCCATTTCATTATAATTTAAAGACGTACAACATTTTAAAAATAATTTTACACAATTATAAACAAATATACAAAATGATATATAATCATTCTATTTGACTTAAAGCTATACAATCCTGATTAGCATTTAGTTGATTTTGGGTAGTCAACCTATGTTCAGTAGTTTAAGAACCATTCAAAGTTTTGATGGACCCTCCCAAAGATGCTTATGACCCAATTTGAAAGTTATGACTACTGCATCCCCGTCACATGATTGAATTTTGGAAGCTGGACAACAGGCTCACTTTTACAGTCATTGGCAGAGTCCAGGGGCCATGTTACTTCCGATTTTCAGCAAAAACACCCCCACCCATTTGGCAAAATGAATTTGCTTAACATACAAATTATTTGCTTAATGCAACAAATAGCAATAGCAATAGCACTTAGACTTACATACCACTTCACAGTACTTTACAGCCCTCTTTACGTGGTTTACAGAGCCAGCATATCGCCCCCAACAATTTGGGTCCCATTTTACTGACCTCAGAAGGATGGAAGGATGAGTCAACCTTGAGCCTGGTGAGATTCGAACTGCCAAACTGTTGGCAACAAGCAGTCAACAGAACTAGTCTGCCATACTGCATTCTAACCACTGAGCCGCCACAGCTGTCATAAAGTCAAGTCCAATCATGTGGTGACCCACCTAACGACTGCAACAATTTATGACTATAATTCCAGGCTCAATTAAAACAAGGAATATTTGTAGCCTTAATTCTATGCATGTTTTTTTTTTTTAAAAGGTAGTAGGGCGATGCTAGGCTGGAGAAACATGAAAAATAGCACTTAGACTTATATACCGCTTCACATGCTTTTACAGTCCTCTCTAAGCAGTTTGCAGAGTCAGCATATTGCCCTCAACAATTTGAGTTCTCATTTTATCCACCTCAGAAAGATGGAAGGCTGAGTCAACCTTGAGCATGGTGAGATATGAACTGCTAAATTCCAGACAGCCGGCAGTCAGCAAAAGTAGCCTGCAGTACTGCACTACAACCACTGCGCTATTGTGGCTCATAGCTGCCATATTCCTCCCCATGTACATATTTTTCATTTCTTTTGCAAACAGCAGGGATAAAAGAAAAAGGGGACTAAAAACCCTGCAAATTAAGGATTAGAAATTGAGTAAGATTAACCATTGGTGCTGGACTTAGTGATTCTAAACTATCTAGGATTATTAGGCCAGGATAGGAAGCCTACATTTATTTCCAGAATAAATACAATCCAGTCTGCCAAGAGCAGCACTAGAAAGAAGTAGCCATGAAAGAAACGGAAGCCAAACATTCTAAAATTAAAACAGCAATCACATAAAGAAACAAAAATACATTTATAAATGGTTGCTTTAAGAAAATAGAATATACTTATATAAATTACCCACATTCTTACTTTATACACAAAATTAACACATCAGGGTTTCCTATGTGTTTCATAAATTGTTTCTCAATAAAGATATGCTATTACAAACCTAGCCATCATTTTAATGGGTATCAAATGTTTACTTGTTCCTGAAAATATGCATTAAGTTTGTGTGTGCTGAGGTCTATGATTGAATGAAATGGCTTTAATGAATGTAAACATACACTGCTATATAAACATTTTTAAAACTTAAAATCATCCAATCTAAACAAATCCTATATGTTAGCTTCCTAGTTAAGAATTCTTTGGCAACGTTCCCTTTCCATTTCCTACAGATATAAATCAAGGGATGCCACTGACCTAAGTCCAACTCATTTTCTTTACTTTAATTTAACTCAGTGTATATGTGCCCATATTGTGGATTTGAGGGAAAAGAATAAATATGTACACAAGTAGAATTTTAACTCTTTGTAATTTTGTTTTTCCTGTTTTATCACAAATCCATTTACTTAATCTAAACCTAGATTCTAAACAAATGTAAAAATCCCCTACATTTTATGAGGAAAGTATTCCAGGCAGCAGTAAAAAGGCAAAAGGGGGAGGCGTTTGTATTCTCCTTAATGAGTTAGACTACTGGGTCCTAACATAAGATGTTGTTGGGGTGGGATTCTACCAGTTCGCACCTATTCACTAGAACCGGTTAACATTCTAAGCAGTTCAGAGAACCAGTTGTTAGAAGAAATTACTGGTCTAATCCTGTAAGGAAGGCAGGAAGGAAACATTTTGGTGTTGCTGACAGAAACTGCCTCTCCGTTAACCCTTATTACATTCTTGGCAGGACTAGACTTCCTGTCTCAGGAACATCTCTGGAGTTTTTTCCTCTTCTTTGCTGGTACTTTGCTTGTGTACAGTGACCATTCAAAGTTACAATGGCACTGAAAAAAGTGACTTATGACCCTTTTTCACTCTTACGACTGTTGCAGCATCCCCACAGTCATGAGAGGCCAGGGGAGGAGATGGTGCCTTGATGTGAGTGATATTGAGTTGGCCATGCCCACCAACTAAGCCACACCCACAGAACCGGTTGTTAAAAAATTTGAATCCCAACCCTGGATGTTGTGCTACACAATCACAAATCTAAAGTAAGACAAGGGCAATTGAAACATCATATAGGAGGCCAGGAGTGTCCAACCAGAGTGGCAATTTTAAGACATGTGAACTTCAACTCCTAGAATTCCCTAGCTAGCCATGGTGGCTGGGGAATTCTGGGAGTTGAAGTCAACAGGTGTTAAAATTACCAGCGTTGGGTACTCCTGCAGTAGGCCAATGAGAAATTTAAACTGTCAACATTGGGATGAAAATTGTGTGGCCCTCCTATGGTTGTTTGCAACTCTGATTATCATTTATCATAGTTATGCTGCTAAGAAGAGAGGAAGCTGATTTTAACACATCTGGAAGACTACACACATAATACAAAAATCTAGTGTACATTAAACATGAAATAGCAAATTATAGCTATTTCAGCAAAGGATGGCATTTTTACCAGATTATTCCAACCTCCCCCAAAATATTCTAGGTTGAAACTATAACAGAAAGATTTTCTATCTATTAGCCATGCTGGCTAGCAATAAAGAGTTGTGTTCCCAAAATATTTTAAATGCGTCACTGTGCAAAAGTTTACCTTAACAGAGGTAACAGCAGCATCCCAATCAAAGCTCCTTGTGCATGCCAAATACTAAAACACCAACATTGCAATACAATCAAGTTGTTTAGCTGTTAACTTCTGCTATTGAAGACAACACCACATAATCGCAAACCAGTCACTAGACAGGCTGGCAGCTTCACACCTGAGTATCAAAAGAACCATTTAACCAATTTTAAACTTCTATGATGTACATCCTTATACAGATGTTACAAGATTTCCCTATCAAATATTAACACTTCACTTGCAGAGTTTTTTGGGGGGGACAGTTATTTGCTCTAATAATGAAGTTTTAAAAGCATTGCAGTAAGATCAATATTCATTCAAAGTAATTATTTGCTACTGTAAGATAATACTGAAAACATTCTGTGAAGTATCATTACTCACAGAAGCATTCTGTCACTACAACAACATTAAACTACAGTAAACTACAACATTCATCAACCCTAACCAACATGACCACTGTTAGGCTAACTGGGTTTCTGGGAGTTATAGTCCAATACATCTTACAGGATTGAGATGTCTTTTTTTCCTTCTTCAAATTTTGCCAATTTCCCAATTTTCTTCTTTATAATCTCCAAAACATTTCCAACTGTTCTACCTGTGCTTGGACAGCTTTTACCCTGTCACAATGAGAGGTGTCAAGTGAAATAAGCTGAAAAGTAGCACAATTCACTGAAGAGGAAAAACAAGTGCAAGAGTTCAAATCTTTGTGCTGTAATACTAAAATAACATACTGTATTTTGCATTCAGTGCATGAACCTGTTACAGTTTTCCCAAAGAGACTGAAAGGTACTGTATACAACTGAAATAAAGGATATAGTTTTGTAATAATTGCTATACTGAGACAATTAATATTAAACAAATACTACAATCATAAGCAGTATGTATCGAATTATCAAATAATAGTAAAGATATCCTGCAAAAATCTATACAGGAGACTTGGGGGAAAATACAAGGCCTCTCCTCAAATGATTTCAGCCTGTTATCCTATCATGTTTTCCAGCTGAGTAGATATTCAACATTCCTATGTTTACCTTGTATCACATCTAACGGAGCAGTGGGGTACCAATGTTTCTGAAACAGCTAGATGATTATAGTTCAACCACTAACTGCAATATTCCGCATGTAGAGCAGGATGTAATAACGGGGTAGAGAACTTAGCCAGATGTTCTCTGGATTATACACCAGGAAGTGTATACCTGCTCACACATGGTTGTTTGCACAGATGTCATTGAGGACATTCTCATATGATTGCCCCTAGATATGTTTCTTGAGGCAAGACATTCAGAGTACCACAGGATCTGGATCCTGTAAAGATACAATGTACACATTATACATTTACAACAGAAGTGATCATCTGTAGAAGTTTGCAATTATTTTGACTCATGAAAACAAAAATGGATCTGCTTACAATTATAATTTCTGATCATTTTTTGTCTTCTGGAATGTGGTTGTTTGTTCAATAATCCAGATCTTCATCTGGGAACTTCATCCTAGCAGTCCTAACTAGTATAAACAATGGTGAAAGATGCTGAAAATTATAGTTCAACAACATCTGGAGGGCTCCTTATTATACAGTGATACTCATAACTGAGAATCTGCTTCAAGAATTAAAGGATAAAATACTGACTCATAAAAACTTTGAAGTCTACTAAACAAATGTCAATAGCTGCAGGAAAACTGAAAAATATCATCTGAGGGTGATGTATTCATTCATATTCAAGTGTTAATACATTTAACTTCAGGGTTATTCTGACATCATAAAAAAACTTTCAGAGGGTATAGAAATATCAATAAAACAGCCTGAAAGCTATCAATTCCACATGCAATTAGAAGTCCAATTTTTAAAAAGAGTTTTAAAAAGAATAAAAATAGAACACAAATTCCTAAGAAGAACATAAAAAGTCTTTGCTATTTTTAGCCAGTTGCCAAAACCAGGTTTAGCCTGAATGTTTTTACATTGTTTCAAGAAATAAATGTTACATCTTCTCTTGTGTCTAAGGTAGTTTTTCTAGGTTAAAGATTATATAGGGTAAAGTGTCTCCAGAACTGAAAGCACTCCCCGATGATTACCCGGACACACAAACACAGTTTCCTTCCTTCCTTCCTTCCTTCCTTCCTTCCTTCCTTCCTTCCTTCCTTCCTTCCTTCCTCCCTCCCTCCCCCCTCCCTCCCTCCCTCCCTCCCTCCCTCCTTCCTTCCTTCCTTCCTTCCTTCCTTCCTTTTCCAATCCTGGAAAAGCCCAGATGTCTTCCATCTAAGAAATACAAACAGGGCCAATCTTGCTTAAATAAGTTAAGATCTGGTCCAGATGGTACCAGTTAGCTACTCTCTAGCTTAGTCCTAAAATAAAGAAGACATATATTTATCATTTTTAGCTATTCAAGTATTTATCAATCAAACCATATGTTCATCAATCCATAGTCAGAATCACAGGAGACAGAAATGATTAGTATTTCTTTCTCTATCAGCTCCAAGCTTCAAACATAGTATTATTATATTGCTACAAAGAAAGCGGATAAGAAAGCTGGCAGATTTAAGTATTTTGTACCAAATGTAAAATACTGTACAGAATAAATTCTTAATTATGACAGGAATGAAAGACAACCTTAGTTTCAGCAAGAAGGTTGTGTCCTTTTTGTTCTGAGGGTGTGATATCAAACACAGTACAGAGGTTTTTGTTTTTTTCTCATATTCAAATACTTCATCGATGGGCAGAAAGTAAATTAGGATTATCAGTTGGTAACTGGATAGTCTTTTTCAATAAATCAGCAAGGTTAGTAATTTGCAATTATTTAACAATAGCATAATAATAAAACGTAACCTACCCTATTCCCAAAAGATGTAGAAACAAAATAGCAATATCACTTAGACTTGCATACTGCTTTATAGTGCTTTACAGCCCTCTCTAAGATACTTGGAGGAAAAATAAGGAAATAAAGTAGATATTTGTGTGAAATGACTTATGAGTTTAGTCTTGGCCCTGATTACAAACGTTTTTAATTATCCTATTCTGCATTTAATATGCATGTTGGTATATTCTCCACTTGACCCTAGTAGATGGATTGCAGAAATTTAATAAAGCATAAAGTTGATTCCAGAGAACTTGTGATTTCTGAGTTGGCATCCGTCACCAGATGAATGCTCTCCACTCAAACTGGGTCAGGGCAAGAGAAAATTACGGGAAGTTCTGATGTACATAGAAAAATGTACATCTGTTTTGTCCATTATCTACTACTAAAATTTCAATCGATATATACCTGTCAGTTGAAACGTTTCTTAAAGATATGCTAGAAATATTTTGATAACAGTTTTAAATCCAGTTAGAGAATCACTGCAAAGATATAGATCATTTGTTCAAGTTTTTACTGATAAATGCTATAACAGGCTCTCTTCAATACACATCTATTACATGTTTATGAACTAAGTAGTTCAACGTATAAGGAAATCTCATCTGCTTGATATGTTCCAAGTACTGTTTTAATCCTCAGTTGAGAACGGACCTAAGAACCATTATCAAAATAATGCAGGTTTACTATGTGGTAAAAATTGGTTTATTATGAAGAAGTATGATGAAGAATTGTTGTGTTTGTACACAATATACAAACATCCCAAAAGAAGAAAGATCAGTTGAACTTGATCAGCTGAAGTTCAACTTCATCAGTTGAAATTCTTAATGGAAGGGACCACATGTGCTCCTCACATTTATGAGAGCACCCCCTTCAGCCAGTATTCAGTAATGCCCTCTCAACCATTAATGAATCACATGTGAGGAAGCCCTCAGACTGACCTCTGGCATTCAATAGAAGCAGCCAAAACCCTGAGCCTCTGAAGGTCCAATGATCAGGACTTGAGGCTGGGTGCAATAATGCTGAAAAATAGCATTAGCACCAAGTACTGGGTCAGTATTCCTCAAGAGTGGCCCAACCACTGCCTCCCACCATTTCTCCAACCATTGCTAAATTAATGTTCCTACCTGACCTTAACTTCCTTGAGGCAAATGCAATATGTATACAATCTTTTAAAACAGTGTTTTAGAAGGAAAGGAAAAGAAGTTATAAAAGACAGAAACAAGATATAGAGAAACGGGGAGAATGTATAAGGATTGAAAGTATAAGCCTATTTAGAGATAATGGGTGAACATGTAATTGAAAAAGGGATTCTGCAAAGGTACATATGATAGTATTGTTATATTAGAAATAGAAATAATTTTAGAAAATATGAAACAATGTATGATTAAAATGATGGATACTTATGGTAATGCAGTGGAATGTTTGTTAATAAATAAATGAAATAAAAAGAACGAGAGAATGAAATTAGGAAAGGATGGGAACATTTTAATTATTTTTAATGATTTATAAAAAAATATAAGTGAAGAGAAATATGAAAAAAAATAATTATGAAAAGTTTAATTATCGCTAAAACACTAATCACCAGAACCAAACGCCTGGCAGACAAGACACACATAAAGACTGAACTATGCACCCTGGCTAAAGTACTGACAGCTATCAGCTTCTACAAAAGCAAAATCACCGGCTTGATCCACAAAAACACACTGAGACATAATGGAGACCTAGAAGATGAACAGACCTATGGAACAGCTGTCCTGCCCTACATAAGAGGTACTACAGACAAAATCAGTAAGATACTACACAGACATCACATCAAGACTGCCTTCAAAACAGACAGAAAAATAGCAGCCATCCTAAGAAACTCCAAAGATAAAATTGACCTGGAAAACCAAGACATATATGAAGTCCCCTGTGCATCATGCCCTGCCACATACATTGAACAGACCAATAGAAGAATAAGTACCCACCTGGATGAACACAAAAATGTAGCAAAAAAGCTGGAACACACTTCCTCACTAGTCCAACACATGAAAACCACAGGTCATAGCATCGACTTCAATGGCACCAAAACCCTAGCCACTATAGAAAACCCCAGCCACAGAATTATCAGAGAAGCCATGGAGATTGAAAAAAGACCTGAAAGCATGAATAGAAGACATGATTCCACCAGACTGTCAACTATTTGGAAGCCTGCATTCACAAACAAAAAAGATCTTCACACCACAAGCCAGGCAAACACCTGGGCACAAACAGATCCCCCCGATACCTCCAGCTCAAACACACCCCAACCAGGCACCCAGATGAAACCTAGCTTCCTAATAAATGATAGCCGTCCATTTATTCGGAGCCAAGCTGCACTAAAAGCCTCAAATACAGGAACACAATGTTGCCAGCCAATCAAGACAAAAAAAGCCACAAAACAGACAGAAGATATTAGAAACACCAATCAAGCAAAACACAGCAAACTTCAAGACCAATAAACACAGACCAAGACTCCCAACCAATCAAGATTAAGAAAAAACCATTCTGGCACAGCAGTAGGCTAGCCCCAAATTTAAAACTGAAAGGCTGTGAAAGTCTGACTCACAGACGAACACAATACAGAAGCCAGAATTCGACTGGAAGTTATGTACTATATTGAATGTTATAATTTTAAAGGCATAAATTGAAGTTTAAATAAGAGTTGAATAGATAGAATTAAAAGATATAAAGGTGTCATACTCCAATTAGTAACTACAGGGGAAAATTTGTTAAATGAGAAAAGATAATATGAAATTGAAACAGGACAGACAAAAGTATAAATATAATGATTAGAAAGACATTGAAACTTAGAAAAAGATATATAATTTAATTTAGATATGAGATAATTAAAAATAAAGTTGAGAAAACCAAGGGAGGGGAAAAATTATGGAGAAAATGTTAAAATAGTAATTAAATATGGAATAGAACACAAAGATGAATATGAAATTGAGTTTGTGTCTGTATGGAGAAGTGATAACCCAGGATCATGCTATTCTCAAAAAAGATGTTTTATTTTTATTATGTTTTTGTGAAAACCCAAATGAAATTTATATTAAAAAAAAAACAGTGTTCCCCAACCTTTCTGGCTTTGTGGACTGGCGGGGGGGAGGATAGTTCTGTGTGAGTGGTGGGCAGCTCTATAAGCACAAGGGGAACTGCGTACACATGCATGCTTGCCTGCTGCTTTTACCGCCCAATACTGCAGCCCAGGGGTTGGGGACGCATTTTAAAAGATAATGCCAGATTATAATGATCGTGATAAAGTAATAGCTTCTGACAAGTAAAAGTTAATCAAGATTTTACTTGGGTATTATATATTTATATCATTTGAAATGCTATCATATGTGGAACTCACAATTTTTATTTATTTGCAAAGCAGAACATTTAAAAAAGGGCTTCTAACTGCACAAGTCTTGAAAAGGAAATTCACATGTGGCTTTCTTATTCAAAACTTATTTAGAAGAAGTAGAAGAGTAGAATAAGTTGATGAAATAAATGAAACAGAGTAATAAATATTGTTTTCTTTGTGACTCATATGTATACAAATGCCTTGATGCCTTTTTACTCAAAAATGACATATTTAGAAATATTTTTAGCGAAAGGTACATAAGACATAGAAATCACTCATCAAGAAGTGTCCAATACTTGTTTAAGTTCTAAAACAATTCATTACTAGCCATATAAACAAATAAAAAAACTGAAAAGGTATTAATTTTATAGTTGAAAGTTGCAATCCTATGCAAACCTGCTGAGAATAAATCTCATTTCTCAGTTAAATTC